>NC_081349.1:49454259-49469895 GCF_029784015.1 Lycium ferocissimum | reverse complement strand
TAAATTGATCGTAAAAAAGCTAAAAAAGTATCGGGACACACGAGAACGTTAGATAGAGGTCTGATGTAATAACAATCATTAGCATTTTAAATAATGCTATATATAATCTAGCTAGAGGCATTAAATTCACAGAATACAGCCACGAAATGCCTAGCTGTTAACTACTAGAGTGACTCGTCACTATTATTTTATGCATCTAATAAAGTACACAATATTTCCACAATCTCTGAGTGATGCTAAATTGTTAATTGTCCTTGATCAGTTTAAAATTATATCTAAGTCACAGAAAAGAATCTTGAAATGATAATATAGCCTATAGGTGAGGCGGGCCGGTGGATTAATTATAGATTTAAATGCAACACGTATAAATATGTTTACATATTGAAAATGCATGCTAAATCTTCGTTTGTCAAACGCTAAAAAATTATTTTAAGGTTTCTAGTTTCTACGCCAGGATACGTGTTGTCCCATTTTTTGTTTCAGAGAAGCAAAAAGTACAAATTTCGTGAGATATAAGAAACCTGTGTAATTAGAATTAGCACAAAAGTTTTATAATTCAACGTAAAGAAGAAAATTGTATTTGAGCGGTAGGTAGTCTTGCCGATTTACATGACTTTATCTACCACATGCGACTGGTAAACTTTCAAAGGTATGCACTTGGTAACGTCAAAATACTTTCCCTTCCCAACTCGCAACCCCTCTAAAAATAAAACAAATAAGAAAAAATCAATAGTACAATTGATGGTGAGAGTTTTATGATTGATCGTGATTCAATACATTATGGCTTCGAAGATTCGTAGAATTTTTATCATGCCTTACGTCTATAGTTGTTAAGTTGTTAGAAAAATAAGGGTACTTTCCCAATATATTCTTTGATATCAGTAACGATAAAGATCTAGGACGAGATCATATTTGTATGTACAAGGACACGCAAGTATGGACAGTGCAAACTATAGTTAAAAAAATTTATTCCATGTATTAGTATTAATACGGAAAAGGGTCAGGTTTGCCCCTGTACTCTCACAAATAAGTTATATTTGCCCTTCGTTATACCTTTTTGATATATTCATCCTTGTCATCCAACTTTAGGATCATATTTACGCCTGTACTTTATTTTCGGGCAATATTTACCCTCCAACCGTTAACTCCCCATGTCCCCACCTTTATTTCTTACATGATGTTTATGTGAAATTTTTTCTCCCAAATTAAATTAATAATAAACCCAAATACCCTCACCCACACCCATCCCCCCGCCCCCAACCCCGCTAGTTGTCTTCTCCACCACACCCCATTTTTATTTTATTGGACAGTCCTCATTTGTGGAGATGGTTATTTAAAGACTCATTTTGTTAAATTCTCACTAATTTAATGACCCATTTGTGAATCTGACTTCTTTGTTAAAGACCCACTTCTGGATCGGGTTATTAAATTGAAAGATTTCAGCAGTTTATCACCTTTGTTGGATCCCATTTCTAAATGAAGCAGAATCCAATTTCATTGCTTTCTCTATTCTAATGCTTCATATATCGAATCAAAATCTTGCTAAAATGCCCAGTTATTCAAAATTATGGTTTTTTTTTTTGTTGTGCTCGGTTACATCCATGTTGAATTGCAGGCTGTTCTTCCACAATTTTATTAAATGCTCTAAATGCAAAACATTTGTTTTCATCGGTATTAATTATCTTAGGTTGTCTGAGTAGTTCTCAAATGCAAATTTGCCATTCTAATTGATTTTTGTCTGCTTGTACGGTCTAAAATGCATTTTTTGATTATGTTTGGTGACATATATACAAATGAAGACTTGAAAAAAAAAATACTTCTAATCTCAGGCCAAATTGAGAATTTCATAGTGAGAGGCGCAACCCAGTCGCCACCATGGGAGAAGCTGTTCAACCCAAAAAAAAAGGGGTGTGGTGGAGAAGACAACCGGTGGGGTGGGGGGGGGGGGGTTGGGGGAGTGTTATTTGGTTTATTTTTAATTTAATTTGAGAGAAAAATATTCCACGTATGCGCCGTGTAGGAAAATATAGGGGGGACAAGGGAATTTAACAGACGGAGGGTAAATATGACCCGAAAATAAAGTACAGGGGTAAAGATGACCCTAAAGTTGGATGATAAGGGCAAATATATCAAAAAAATATAATGAAGGATAAATATAGCTTATTTGTGAGAATACAGGGGCAAATCTAACCCTTTTCCATAATTAATAATACTTCACACCTATTGATCTAAAACGTTTAAATCCGGATTTGCATGTACAATTGATGTTACTCCCTCCGTTTCAATTTACGTGACACTCTTGCTTTTTTGACATGTCCCAAAAATAATGTCATCTTTCTATAATTAGAAACAACTTATTAACTTTACCCTTAATGAAATGATTTATAGTCACACAAATACATAAGATTCATTTACACCACAAATTTTAAAAGTTTATTTTTTTCTTTTACATGTATCAAATCAAACAGCGCTACATAAATTAAAAGAAATTTCAAATAGTCCAGCGGAAAAGAAGAAAGTAGGTGGTCGTTAGTCGCTAATAAATTATTTACAAAGAAATGGTAGTCAAAGTTTGGGCATTGACCAGAGCTAAAAATGGTGAGGACATCGACCACGAATCACCTCTCTCACACGAAACATACAAAGGACTCTTACCAAAAAAAATTGGAAAATGGTCAAAAGTGATTCTGAAATATTTGAAACAGAATAAAAGTATCATTTATTCGAGGGGAAAGAACATCAATGCCCATTATATACAAAATAATTATTCTTTCTTGCTCCAATTATTTTCTTACCCCCAAATAATTTACCCTTTCTACTCATTGTAACTTTTATAGGTAATAATCTCTTTCTTTTTCTTCTTTTCTTTTTTATTTCTCTACTTCTTATCTTTTTTTCTTTCTTTTCTTCTTCTTTTTTTTTTGGTTTTTTTTTTCTTTTTCTCCTTTTTTGTTCATTCATTTTTTTTTTCCAAATCATAGTACTATTTTTCATTTTCTTTTCACCATAATCTGATTCCATATTTAATTTTAGTTCCTTTATTTTTTTCTATTTTTTTTATTTGTTGTTCCTTTTTTAATTTCATTTATTTTTTTTCCTTTTTATCTCCATAATCTAATTTCGTTTCGTTCACCTTTTTTGTTATTTTTATTTATTTTTCGTTTTCAATTTATGTTGATTTTCATTTACTTTTTTCTTCTTTTTCTAATATCATTTATTTTCAAATAATTTTTTCTTCATAATATAATTCTACAAACCTTTTAGCTCCTTTTTTTTTATTTTTTATATCAATAAAAAGTATAACTGATATATTTTTTTTATTTTTTTTCTATATCTCAAAAAATAATTTACTCTACCATGTAGTATATCAAATCAATAGCAGTTGAAGTATACTATTGCAGTATACTATGATACCCACATGGTATCACATAGGACTGACGGTTCATTCCTTTAAAAAAACACTGAGTCCTCTATGATACCAACCTGGTATATATCATATACTGACAGACTATCATAGAGGATTGATTTATTCTTTCAAGAAAAACACAACTCAATCATCTATGATACCCACATAGTATATATCATATACTCACAAGGTATCATAAAAGGTTGATTCATTTCTTCAAAAAGTACTACTCAATCCTCTATGATACCTATATGGTATATTATATACTGACAAGTACCATAGAGGCATGGCAGTTCATTTTTTCAAGAAAAATACTCAGTCCTTTATGATATCAAATACTCAGTCCTTTATGATATCATCCTGATATATACTTCTACAATATCCCATAGCAGTATATTATAGCATCGCAAAGATATTCCTTCAATTAAACACTCTTCAACAACCCTACATGATACCATCAAGATATATACCATATACCATATACTCAGATGGTATCATGAAGGATTTTTAAAGTCCTTGAATGCAACAGTCCCCAATCCTCCATGATACCATCATGGCTTAAAAATATATTGAGATGGTATCATGGAGGACTTCTTGGGTCCTTCATATGTGTCAGAAATCTTGCATGATACTATCATGGTATTGTCACGACCCGACTGGGGCCGCGACGGGCACCCGGTGCTACCCCACCCGGGCACCCCTTCGCATACATTTACATAACATTTAGGTGAGCCATAATCATTTCATGCATTCTAATCATACACCATAATAGTCCTATTGGACGACAATCATCATATATCATATCACGGGCGTCTGTGCCACAACATCGTACATGGGCCGACGAGGCCAGCAAGATGATATACAAAAAAAATATAGGCCGACAAGGCCAGACACATCTATCCCCATACACGTGACTACGAGCCTCTAAGAGTATGACATATCATATGAGCGGGACAGACCCCGCTATGCCCATAATTATGTAAACAAAAAGAATGAGTACCAAAAGCTACGGCTTCCGAAGAAATGGAGCTCTCAAGTGCGACCTCGAATAAGCGCCTATGGGTCAAGTCCGTCTCCCGTGCACCTGCGGGCATGACGCAGCGTCCACAAACAAAAGGACGTCAGTACGAAGAATGTACTGAGTATGTAAAGCATGATCAACATCAATATAGAAGCATAGTAGACCACATATGTAGCAACATAGAAGGGAAGACGACAATACCATCATCATGACACTTACTTGCTTTTCATAGGGACTTTCCCTTTCTCATATATATTTGTACACACATGTCATCATCCATAGTCCATAATAGTACTCGTACCATAATTGTGCTCATATTCGTGTTCATATACATAGTCTTATCACATTCATATTCAGATTATATACATAGTTATATCATATACATAACACGTACACATATATACATACATGGCGTACCCGACCATAAGGTTTGGTGTTTTATACATAATTGGCCAACCAAGGCTCAAGGTTATACGTACCTGGCCCTACCAAGGCTCAGTGTTATCCGTACCTGGCCCTACCAAGGCTCAGTGTTATCCGTACCTGGCCCTACCAAGGCTCAGTGTTATCCGTACCTGGCCCTACCAAGGCTCAGTGTTATCCGTACCTTCTGCAGAGGTGTGCGCGCGTTACGTCGTCGAATGCATACTCTATACATATTCATACATATATATAAATACAAACATATACTCTACCCGGCACCAGAGGCCCGGGGTTTCATTATAGCCCTTCATAGGCACACATACGCCTAATAGCCCGTAGGCATCTTTTCCATCATTATTATTAACGTCATCATTATAGGCTTACTCGTCGCATGAGGTGCGTAGTACAATCGTAGTATATATCAAGGATCGTGAGCTTATGAGCTCGGAATATCAATCATTTAGAAACAACATACTCATACGAGAGAATTAGGAAATCGGCCAAGAACCATGCCTTATGGAAGAAGGGTTAGCCTCACATACCTTTTTGTCACACTATTCTATGCTTGTACGACTCCTTCCAATGATAGCGTTTAAACCTTCATTAATATCGTAACAATGGCCATTAGTCATTCACATTATACACTTTATCTAGTTTTCTCAATTTGCTTCTAATTCACCCATTTTCATGGTCATAATACCCAACTTCGTCCATTTGTTTAAAGTGTCTAGTTCATGTTCTTAATACCATTTATAACACATTTATATCACAACCCAACAACATTCATGATTCAATTCCAACTATGTCTCAAAATGTCACTATTCATCATTCATAACCCCTTTTGCTATTCTCTTTTAATGACCAAGTAGTTCAACTCCCAAATACCTTAAACAACATGTAAAGATCATGAATCTTACCTTAGATGTTTTAGGAACAAGCCTTGGTTGCTAATACTCCTCTTTGAGCAAAACCCTAGTTTTTCTCCATTTGGATTTCTTGACTTGGATGATCTTTGATGATTTCCTTTACTCTTGATTCACTTATTTAATGTTGTTGATCCTCAAATATCCTTGAAAACTTGTGTAATAAATGTAGAGAGAGATTCTAGAGAGAAGTGGTGTAATGTAGAAATGAAATAAAACAAGTCTTGGTCCTCATATTTAATGACTTGAAAAACCTGTACTGAGGTGAACAGTGGTCGTCCATGGAGGTTTACGGTCCGTATTCCACTTTACGGACCGTCCCTGGTCGTCTTTAACCTTAAGCGAACCGAAACTTTGGCAAAGATGCATGGTGATTTACGACCATGGTTTACGGGCCGTATTTCACTTTACGGTCCGTCCACTAGGTCATTTTAACCATTCTCTCGGCCGGCGTAAACTCGAAGCCTTGCATGGCGCTTTACGATCGCGCTTTACGGACCGTATTCCACTTTACGGTCCGTATTTGGACTTCACGACTACTGGGCAGTTTTGCCAACTTTCAACTTTCCACATTTCTAGACTTTTTATTCTGTTCGTTCCCATCCATTTACATACATTGCCCATGAAACACTATACACTCGCACTCCTCGCACTCATCACTAGTTCGTCCACTTGCGTACCAACGGGAAATTTTCCGAGGTGTAACAGGTATATGCCATATACAGAGATAGTATCATGAAGGACTGCTTCAGTCATTCAAAGAGAGTTCTTCATGATACCATCAACAACAACAACAACAACATACCCAGTTGGATCCCACAACGATTCTTCATGATACCATCATGGTATATAAATCTACGCATATGGTATCATTGAGGATTACTTCATTCCTTCAACGACATTTCTCAATCCTCCATGATACCATTTGTATAAATCTATATACCATGCTGGTATCATGAAGGACATTCTTTTAATAGAGGATTGGCTTATTCCTTCGAGGAGAACACAACTCAATTCTTTATGATACCCACATAGCATATATCACATACCAACAAAGTATCATGAATGATCGACCCACACATGATATATCATATGCTAATAAGATATATTCATTCCTTCAAAAAAGAGCTCAGTCATCTATGATACCCACATGCTATATATTAGGTACTCACAAGGTATCATAGAAATTGGTTCATTACCTAAATAGTCCTCTATGATATCCACATAATATATATATATATATATATATATATATATATATATATATATATATATATATATATATATATATATATATATTACTCACAGGATATCATCAAGGAAGATGCATTCCTTTAAAAGAAAAAAATATAAAAAGATACAACAAATAGAGTTTAAGCTCAAATTTGATATTAGTTTTATATCATTTTTAGCTTAATTTGTGTAAACAAATTACTGAAAATAGAGTCATATTTTAAATATAAGGTTTATTTTCATTTTCAAAAGAGAAAAAAAAATATAAAAATATATTTTATTAATTTTAATTTTAATTAATAAGTTAGTGACTTTAGTATTTTTCTTAATTATTTATTATTGTAGTCTAATAAAAATTTTAACATAAAAAATTAAGTAATATTTTCATCTTTATATTTTATTTTTATCCTTCAAAAGTTAAACAAAAAAAGATAAAAAGAAATAAAAAAGGGAACACATAAAAATATAGAAAAGGAAAAAAAGAAGAAGAAGAAGAATTGAAACATGCAAATCAAAAGGTCCTTAAGACGTCAAATACAATATTACAATTAATGCGTTGGAGAAGAGAATAAAGCAAACGTTGTATTTAATGCTGCATTTCATATGCTGTGGGAGAAAGAGAATAAAGCAAAAGTTGCAATTAATGCTGCATTTAAAGGATGGGTATAACGGGTAAATACTTTTACGGAAAAAAAATAGCTACAGTGCACCTTAACGTTTGATCGGATTATGTATAACACACTTAATCTTTACCCCCCTATTACCCCCGGGTCATATTTTTTATATATTTTAGACACCATTATCAGGTGATTACTAGGTGACCCCGAATTTTTTCTACTTAAGCGCGACACGAGCCCTTAATAGTTCACTTACACCAAACCAAGCCCTTATCGTTCATTTACACCAAGCCAACATAAAAAAAAATAAAAATAAAAAAAAATCGTACACCATAGTAGGGGCATGACCAAAATCTTCTTCCGGGATTGTTAAGAGACCAAGAAATCTACATTTTCAGTAATACCTGTGATGGCATCGCACCTTAAGCTTCATCTTTAGATCTTCATTATCAGTACAGAGCTTATTCAACTCTGATTTCACCTATTTCATAAAGAACCCTAGACAGAAATTTCAGTGAAATATGAGATATAAATAAAAAAGGAGAAAAAATTTACATAAAGATTAACTTACCACTTGAATCCATTAGCTAATTTGAAGGTTCTTTATTGAAGTTCTAAGCAATAATGGAGTCCAAATCGGGCCAATCAAAGGGTAAATGAAAAGGAATTTATTTTATTACCGTTATTTGAGCCACGTAGCAAAAAATTAGAGGTTAAAGTCAGTTCAATATACTTATCACGCGCTCCTCGGTCGTGTTCTCACGTTCCATGTCACATCACCTGATAATGGTGTCTAAAATACACAAAAATATGACCGGGGAAGGGGGGGGGGGGGTAATAGGCCCTTGTAAAGATTGAGTGTGTTATAAATAATCCGGCCAAACGTGTACTGTAGCTATTTTCCCTACTTTCACCGAATGGGTATTCACGAAATTAGTTTATGAAGGGTATTCTCTCGTAATTACTTTGTCTTCAGTAAGCAATTTGGGTTGTTTCCCCTTTATTTAATGCCCTTGGACACATTAGAAAGATGTTAAAAATACCTTCCCCATTAGTAAACTGGTTCAATTATATCCATATCAATGTCTAATGTATCTATTAAGAATAAATCTTGAGCCTAATTGAACCCCACAAGCTAGCTCATAAGGTGAGCTAGGATTATCCAAATCCATATAAGGAGATCAAATCTCTCATCCCTAGCCGATGTAGGACACTAAACAACCCCTCCCCCCCCCCCAACCCTGCCTCCCCAACGTCCAGGGCTAGATATTTGGAGCGTGGACACTTTAATATGGGGGCCCAACATCACTAAATCATGCATTGCGATGATTCTGGCTCTGATACCATGTTAAGAATGGATCTTGAGCCTAGTTAGTCCCAAAAGTTAGCTCATAGAGTGAAGATTGTCCAACGATATAAGAACACTGAATCTCCCATTTTTAGCCGGTGTGGGACACTCAACAATATCCCTTTTTAAACTTATTTCTTTGCTGAAATGGACTTCATTTTTGAAAAAAAATGCTTATTTCTTATGTATTATGTTTTCTCCTTACGGAAAAGATGTACAGTATAATTTTTTTTTTGCTCTTGAGATTTCTTTTCAGTGAAAGTAGGACCATGTGTGTGTGACCTAACTGTTAGTCCTATTAAAGTGGATAAAAAATCGTAGAATATGCCGATTCGAATCTCAATAGAGATTAAGAAAATAGTGATTTCTTTTCCTATATCTATCTAATTTTTCGAGGACATAGAATTATCCGATGTCTATATTGGTAGAAGGTAGCAAATACTCATGAAATAGTTTAGTTGCACACAAATCATCTATTAGAGTTGTGAACTAAGTCATATAACAAATAACTTATGCAAATTTGTAAATTAATGCATTAGTCATTTCTACAATTTTTATTCGTGCTTAGTCAAGAAATGCAGATTTGCGCTCAACTTAACTATTTCATAAATACTTAATATCTTCTGCTAGTACTAGTAACTTTATCTTTAAAAAACTAAAACCTTTCTTCTTTGTTGAGATTTGAATCCCGACACTTATTAGGAGTAACAATTAGGTCACATATATGTGCTATGAATTTTTATGAAGAACAATGCTCAAGAATTAAATAAAAAGATACATCTTTCTAGTGAACGAGAAAACGTAAGATACAAAAAAAATAAGCGGTGTAAGCTTTTGTTCCATATGTGGAGCCCATTTCGGTAAAGAGATAAGTTTTGGAGGGGATAAACTAGAGCTAAAGGGTACAGGGGTAGTCTTTAATTTTTTCCCCTCAAATTGCTGGTCTTTAATTTTTGTCCTTCGCCTAAATAATCCTGAGATTCTGGGTTCGAACTCCGGCTCATTCAAAAAAAAAAAAAAAAATTGCAAGGCAGAGTTTCGTAGCAGAATTAGGCCTAGTCGAGCAAAAGTTAAGGCCTAACTTTTATAGAATTCTAGCAGATAAAAAAAAAAAAAAAATTAAAAAAAACTTTTGCAAGGCAAACTTTTGCCTTAAGACAGAATCAGAATTCTGCATTAAAGCAGAATTTTAAGGCAAATTCTGCCTCATAAGGCAGACTTTTCGCGAAGCCTTGCATTGCGATTTTTTTTTTTTTTTACTGAGAGGGGATTCGAACCCAGAATCTCGGAGTATTTTCTTGACCACTTTTTTAAGTGAAGGGCAAAAATTAAAGACCAGCAATTTGAAGAGCAAAACTGAAAGGCCAATCCTTTTGAAGGTCAATCCGTGCAAAAATATGGAGCTAAAGGTCAATTAATGAGATAGAATCATTATTGGGCTAGTTTGCTAATTGTTGAGGTATTTTTGTTCTATTTCTAATAGTTCAGTGACATTTTTGGACCAAAAATTAAACAAAGAACACTTTGCTCTATTTTTAATAATTTAGGGATACTTTTTCCGTTGTTTTAGTAGTCATTTAGTATCCTCATAACTACTAACTTGATTAATCCAAATTTGTGCTTTGTAGAGCTCATTAAATAAGAAATGCTCCTTACTAAAAAAATTTTCTTCCCAAAAATTTAATTCAAATTTTTTGATTAAGGGTGAAAGAAATATGATCTGACATAGGACTTCATTTATGCATTAACACAATCATTCCCCCAATTTCAAACTTAAAAATGAAAAATCCCTTTTGGAAATGACTTCTTCACACTTGTCAACCAAAATGGTCAACAATCTATTGCCCCTTCTTGCTTCTTGGTTTAAGTAGGCTTAATGAATATGCGACCTCCTAAACTTGCCCCCTTTTTTTTTATTTTGGCACCTCAACTAAATGTTGTTCCTATTGAACCCCTGAACTTGACCTCAAGTGTGTCTATCAAACACAATCTGACTTACAAAGCATATATGGTGAGTTTTATTTTTTTTAGGCTTGCGCGTGAATGTCAACCGCATCCTATGTGGAAAATTCAACTAATTAACACACCCTGCCCATTTTAATTATACACATTAGATAGGAAGAAGTGTGCTACTGTGTTATATAAGTGAAAAACCACTACTTAAACCAATAACAAAACTGGAAAATAACAAATCAAAATTGGAAACTAAAACTGAAAACTGAAAACTGAAAACTAAATTTGGAAAATAAAAACCCAAAACTGGAAACTAAAACTGAAAATAAGAAACCAAAACTGAAAACTAAAAAACCAAAACCAAAACATAATCGCTGATATGTATAATTAAAATGGGTGGAGTGTTTTGATTTGTTGAATTTTTCACGTAGGATGTGAATTGACATTCACACGCGAGGCTAAATAAATGAAGGCAAACTTACAGGAATAGTTACCTTAAGATTGGATGTAACCAACCGTAGCTACCATTCCAATATTACATCTCGTAGCTAATATTATGGCAAAATACGTATTAATTTTGGTGTATTTGGAAGTCTTCAAATACACGGATATGTGGCATGGAACGTGTATGATAAAAACAAATCCCTGGATATTAGGCATTAATCATGCGTTTAATATGGAAGGTGAAATTAAATATTTTACAATCTCTTCCAAACAAATTAGATTCCCATTAATCACACGTTTGTCCTTCTCTCTCTCCTTATTCTTCTTAGTAACGTAAAATCAATCTTCAAAAACATTCAAAACAGAGGGATCGTAAAAAGCAGAGGTTTTGATCACACAAAAGGTAATTCGGAGAAAATCTTTTACAAATCAAATTCACTGTACAAACAGTGAGCGCATTCCATTTGTTGCGTCGTAAATTTGCATTTTGGTGAGTGATGGTTTTGTGGTATTTGATTTTCCCTTTTATGTTTTATTATCTGCATTGTTATATTTTTATATTTTAGGCAGTGATTTGTTCATGTCTATGTGTAGTGCCGTCAGTTCATCAATGTGATTAAAAATACACAGACAGACGACTTCGTGTATGTTTTTTGTGAATCAGAGATGATCTACATATTTGTTTGAATGTTGTGTGAGCGTGTATTTGAACAAATGAAGAACTGATTATCATAACTGTGTATTTGAACAAATGAAGAGCTGATTTTCATGTATTTGAACACTTTTTTGTATGTTTTGTTACACCTAACTGTGTATTTGAACAAATGAAGAACTGATTTTCATGTATTTGAACACTTTTTTTGTATGTTTTGTTACACCTAAGTGTGTATTTGAACAAATGAAGAACTGATTTTCATGTATTTGAACACTTTTTTTGTATGTTACAACTAACTATGTATTTTGAACAAATGAAGAACTGATTTTCATGTATCTGAGCACTGTTTTTGTATGTTTTGTTACAACTAACTGTGTATTTTGAACAAATGAAGAACTGATTATCATGTATCTGAACACCTTTTTTGTATGTTTTGTTACACCTAACTACATACAAAGATTTGAATGTATGTGTATTGTACTTACATATGTGTTATTGTATTTGATGCACCAATGAACTGCGTGTCCAAAATACACATACATTCAAATCTTTGAGTCATAATTTGTATATATTTTGTATGTGTTGATTTTCTCCATTGTTAGTTGTTTTCTATAATAATTCCATATTTCATTTGATAATGTATTTCAGGAGTTTACCAAGCATATTGAATTCGGTTCTTTAAAATGTCGTCTATATCTTCGTTGATTAGACACCGTGGTACTTGGAATGATGAGAACCGTTATGTGAATTTCAAAATTGATGTCTGTTGTTTTCAAAGAGTATTCGACGTATATGGATTTGTTACGTACAATTGCAACTCGCTGAAGTTAGACACGTCCGGAAGCAAAATATACATCAAATACATGGTGGAGGGTAGTGATATGCCGATGGAAATACACAATGATATGGGGCTCGTAGTTTACGTAGATTTGAAGAAAGAGAATAAACAGTTAGCAATGTATCCTTTGTGCATAACTACTAATGATAAAAGCCTTGACAACTGTGTATCTGATGAAAGTTGTATTCAAGGAGAGATTTTGCAACTTAGATACACAAGTCAGTTCGATTCTATGAAAACAGTCGGGTGTGTAGACTTGGCGTCTTCAAGTTATGGTAAGGATGTTCGTATTTGAAAAAGACACCAATCTAATTATCGAAGACAAAAACCAAAAAGAGGTTGTTGTTGATCAAGTTTACAAGGACAAAAATACATTAAAGGCTGTGATGGCAAATTATGTAATTTCACATAGGTTCAATTTTCGTATAGAGAGGTCTAATGCAATAAGGTACGATCAAAGGTCTTATAGTGTGTATAATGTTATGTATTTATATTGTATAAGTAAATTTATTCTAATATTTTGTTTAATCAGAAATTGTGCTATGTATTTAACTGTTCTATCATATTATATGCCTTTTATTGACTGATGTTTTTTTTACTTAATGTATTTATGTTGATCTGTGTATTTGTAGCTACACACTTGTGTGTGTGTCCGAAGAATGTAATTGGAAATTCAGGGCATCAAGTGTTGGGAAATCGAAATGTTCTTAGTCGGAGTTCCGTGACAAGCATACATGTCCGCTAAAGGATAAAGTGTATTCGCACCCGCATGCCACAAGTTGGTTAATAGGAGGGATTGTTAAACCAAAAGTAGCCAACCATAAGAGGAAATACACACCTAATGACATAGCGGATGATGTATTGAAGGACCTTGGCATGAATGTGTCTTACATGGTCGCTTGGCGGGCTAAAGAGAGGGCTATGAAGGACTTAATGGGTGAGCCATCAGAATCATACAATAAGTTACCCAGATATCTATATATCATGGATAAAACATATCCTGGGTCGCATATACGAATGCGCAAATCCCATGCAAATGAGTTCCTGTATGTTTTTATAGCATTATATGCATTTATCAAGGGCTTTGAGTGTTGTAGATCCATTGTGATAGTAGACGGGAGCCACCTTAAAACAAAGATACAACGGCACATTCGTTTTTAAAGAACACACTATACGGTAAAGCCAAAAACACATATATATTTGATATGCAATAAATATTGTATTTATTAAATGTATAAATACATACTAAATTCTTTGTTTAAACGCAACTGAATGTGTAGGCAATATACTTCCCTTTGCATATGGTGTGATAGATTCTGAGAAATGACAGGTCTTGGACGTGGTTCTTTGAGCGGTTCAGAGAAGCCTATGGAGTTAGAGAGAATATGTGTATCGTATCCGATAGGCATGAAAGCATAAACAAAGCTGTATGCCTAACTTATCCAAATGTTCCGCATTACGCGGGCATATGGCATTTATGGGGTAACGTATGTAAGAATTACAAGAAGAGTAAAGATGTTTTGAGTCCAAAGGTCTTATGCAATGGCAAAGGCATACACACATGATGAATTTGATGAGTTGATGGCGAAGGTTGTTAAGGCAGATATTCGGGTGGCAGAGTATTTAGATTTAGCTGGAAGAGAAAAGTGGGCTAGAGTGTATGCATCTGTTAACCGAGGGTGGACCAGGACTTCGAACATAGCAGAGTGTATCAATCGTCACCTTGTAGCGGCAAGAGAACTGCCTATATTTGATTTCCTTGAAGAAGTTAGGAAGATGTTTGGGAGATGGAATTACACTAACCGGAGGAACGGTACATACATGTTCACAACACTCTCTAAGAAGTTCCAGGAGATGCTATCAATAAATGAGTATCTATGTTTACGTATGACGGTACGTTTAAGTTAAATTCATTTAAAATATACTTTAGTGACCTGCAATTATCGTTAGCTGCGTGTGATTTATTTGGCTGTATTTGGATGCTCAAATTTTTTCATCGTATCTGATCTATTTTTCTGTAATTGTCGGTTGCAGGTTTGTCATGTATTTGTTATGTTTTGGTTGTATTAGTCAGGTTCTGTTTGTATATGTGTGCAAGCTATTCTTTATTTTTTTCTTTTATTTATTACACATCCTATCCTTTAAATCCAATCTTAAGGTAGCTTGCATCAAATGTTGAAATCTAAAGGTTGATTGGTCTTTGTTATTTTGAATGTCAAGCATGTTTGAGGATGTATTTATATATATTTGTCTAAAAGCATATTTATGTATTTATATTTATTTTACTGCATACTCAACAAATACAACTAATGACTTTTGTAGGTGGAACCATCAACCGAATATGTGTACACAGTCCATGATGGAGGAAGGCGTTTCGTGTTTGCTTGAAAAAACAAACTTGCGCTTGTCGTATGTTTCAAATAGATGAAATTCCTTGCCCACATGCTTCGTCGTATTAAAAAAGAAAAAATCTAAAAGCCGATGATTATTGCTCAAAATTGTTCAAACCGAGACCGTGGTGAAAACATATGATATACCTGTGGATCCTCTCCCTGACGAGCGTGAATGTAAGATTCCCATGTCACGACCCAACTCCGTAGGCCGCGACACGTGCCCTAGTTGGGCACTCATACGTACCTTAACCTAAATTAGCAGAATATTACAAATATACAGAAATAATAATTTAACAGAGTCCAGCATGACGCACGAAGGCCGATAACACAAAACATAGATAAGCCATAATCGTACGCAACACTCACGAGCATATACAACCCA
>NC_081349.1:49370891-49454159 GCF_029784015.1 Lycium ferocissimum | reverse complement strand
CTTTTTTTTAAAAATTTAAATTTTTTTATTCAATATAAGGTCAATATTTAAAATACATATTTGATTATTTAAAGTACTTATTTTAAATATGTATGTTACTTATTATTTCATTTTTTTTTCATATTTCAGAATTCGACGCCAAAGGTCCACAGAGCGACCCATTCAGAGCCTTCTTATCGACTGTCGAGGCAGAGGTGTCTTCTCATGAGACTACCGAGGCGCAGGTAAGATTTTTACTTAAAATCAATTTTATTCAATATAAGGTAAATATTTATTTAATTTTTATAGCCTTTATTTGGACTTTGAATAGCATCTCGTCCAGGAGACTACCTCATATTCTGCACCAGGCCCATCTCAGGAGCCTATAGACCCATCTCAGGAGCCTACTCAGGCGCCCGTTGATACACAGGTTTGATTATTCAACAAACATTAATGTATTCAATATAAATAAGAAATGATACTAATTGTTATATACTTTTCGTGTTCATCCTTCCGGCGGCCGCGTGGCGACTCCCGATGAGGAAGAGGTCGAGTTTCCGGTAACCCAGTGCCATACGAGGTTTCGCCCCGCGTGTTATATCCGGCATTTTTGCGTATTTGGAAAATTTGGAAATAACCTTGACTTGCAAGGAATAAGGTCAAGTATGGATTTTTCTTAGTATATGTATGCCGGTTATGGAAACTTGAATGCGGAAACACCGGAGAAGGCCTAAGGGCAAAATTGGAATTTTGGGAATTAGTTTTGGAAATTACAAAACAAGATTCATCAACTATTGGGCTCAAAAATAAAAGAGAAAAAATGAGGCCCAATTCCATTAGGGGTGGCCGGCCATGCTAGCCCAACCCATGGAAAGATTAATTTGTCCATGTGATAAATTATATAAGGGACCTTATCATCTAGAATTTTCAAGAAAACAAGAGGAAAAATCAAGAAAATCAAGAAGAGAGAAAACGGCCAAGGGAGAAAGAGAGGAGAAAAGAAAAAAAAAATTTCTAGCCCTTCAACCTTGGTTCAAAAATTGAAATTTTCTTATATTCTTACTAAGCTCAAGGTGCTCTTCAAAGTGGCATAATCATCTTGGCAAGAAAGTGTTTCTTTTGGCAAGAAGAATTTATTGGAAAAGGTGAGGATTTCATGTTTTTATTATGTTATATATATATATGTTATGGTATGTGGAATTGAATGAAAAGCATGAACTGTGAGTCATGGTGTGTGAGCCGTGTGTGTGTGTATATATATATATGGCCGTGTATGTGCATGGTTGTGCATGGAAGTGTGTTGAATTTTATGTTGTATTCTAGTTGTGATTATGGTGGAATTCATATTGGAAATGAAAGGAAGGAATTTGAGTGGAAGCTGAGAAATAGGTGTTGGCCGTGTGGTATGGAAGGGAAAATGAAAAATGAATTAATTTTGTTTGACGTGTCAATTGTGTTGTTATGGCCTTACGAAGTAGGGAAGAACAATGGTTTAAGTTAACATGAAGAATTGTTGCATAAGTTGTTGTCGGAGAGTATGTAATTTTAGTATAGTTTATGTAATTATGAGAATGAAGTGATAAGATGCAAATGGTGATTGTTGTAGGTGAAATTAAAAGATAAAAATGTGTTGTGAATATTTATGTTGAAAATTGGAGGCTTTGAGTGAATTATGATTTTGGTGGAAAACTTGTATATTTTGTATATTTTGTGAATATTTCAGAAATGATATGAAATGTTTCCGGAGTGATCTTGGTGGGTTGATGAATATGAAAACGTTGATATTGATTTGAAAATGTGAAGTTGGAATGGAAATTATTGCATTATGTTGGAAAGTGGGCTAGTTGTATTATATTGTGTTTTGTTGTAATTGTTGATGTTGTTGGGTTGTTGTTGATTGTTTTGAGCCGAGTTTAATTTCGGGTGTCTATTTATGGGGGAGGCCGCCGAAATTTCGGTAGACAATTATTAACCCAAGATTGGGATTCCAAGTCTCATGAATAGTAACGGGTAAAAGTGACCATTCGTGCATTTTTTGACGAAACGGATTAGAGTTTTGGCAAGCGTAGTGGCAAGGAAGGTACGTAAAGCCTACCTTTTCTTCATTTGGCATGTCCTAGTCATACTAGGTTAAGATCGGAACCTCGGAGGTAATTCTGCTCTTGGAAATTCGAGTCTGATTCTGAGTACTATTCATTCAGCGCATTTGAACTATAATCCTTATATTTGATCAAAAGAATGCTTAAACCTCCATAACTTCCGCAAATGTATCCGATTCGCTTTGAAACTCTCACACATGACTTTATGGATCCCAACGTTTGCAGTTTATGTCTGCCGCCTCGACTTCACCCGAGGTGGGCCCGCAAGTCCCGAGACTTCCCTTATTTGATTCGTCTGACTCAGTTTCGTATGATATGAAAAGAAAATATTGCCTATGCCTCTAAAGTCCGTTCGAAATGTCTTATAACGTTATTTGAATGTCCCTCACTACGAATGATACGAAATTTCTCAAAGAATGACCTATGATGTGTTTTTGGGAAAAGTTGATAATTTAAAAAGTCCGCAACTTTTGTATGTAAATTCCGATTACCTCGATACTCATTTTGAGCCCTCCGAAGTTAATATGTATATGTATATAAGATTAAGCGTCAAATCCTGGAACTTACTTTTGATATGCATATGGTTTCTGCACTACTCTGCTCGTGCCAATGGTTATGATTTCGGCTCACGGCATCCGGCCGGTTTTCAGGATCGTGCGCATTATGACACATTCGGGCAGCATGACGTGTTACGGTTTCGAGACCTCGCCATAGGGCCGGTTACCATTTACGGTGTTATGATGTGATATGGCATCCGATATATCCGATGATTTGACGTGTGTGATATTACGACGTGTTCGGAGATGCACCGAGATTTGAAAACTTCTCCGGAGTATGACGTGTCAGGCACCGGGCCGTCGTGGGGTGACCACGCCCGAGCCTTATGCATAATTTTTATTTGCATTCCGTACATTTGCATTCCGCACGTTTGATCTCGTTACCTCCGTATTTGTTTCCTCGTATCCCTCGACACCTGCTATGATTTGGATTACCGTACCTCCCGCTTTACATACTCGCACTTTTTCCGTACCGACCCCTTTTTCTGGGGCCGCGTTTCATGCCGCGCGCTGTGCGCAAAGGGCCAACTGGGTGATCCCGGTTTAGGCTACCGAGTCGTTACTTTGGAGTGCTCCCTTGATCCGAGCCCATATTTTGGTATATGTCTTTTGCTATGTATATCTCGTATACGCGTGACCGTTCGGCACGGCGGGCCCCGTCCCGTCATATGTTTGTATGTTCGTCCGTTTGTAGAGGCCTCGTAGTCATATTTGTGGGTCAGCGGGTCCGGTTTGTTCGTAAGTTGATTCCGTTTTGCGCCCTTAAGCGGCCCCGCATGTTCCTATGGCCGATATGGCCCACATATTTGTATGTATGTGTATGTCCGGGCGATGTACATTCCGCCGCCTTGATTTTGATATGGTGAGTTTGCACGGCGACCGCTTAGGGTAGCATTCGTTTTTCGCATTTGGGCGTGATGTCCGCTATCTGCTATCGGTACGATTAATGTTTGTTGAGTCTGGATATGTTCTAATATGACAATTGGTTCGTAAGTTTGTTCGGGTGCCTAAGTAGGGCACCAGTCACGGCCCACGAGGCTGGGTCGTGACACCGCGCTAGCGGGACCAGATCCCAAGAAGAAGCACATTCTAGTCAAGGGCGCACGAGCCAGGGGAAAAGGAGATGATCATGACTTGGAGCGCCCGGTTATTAAGAGGAAAAAGGGCGATGGGGAAGATGGCGAGGGCGGTGGGGATGGTATGAGCCTTAGGCCTAAGGATAGTCTCAGGCATACCACATGTGGGATCCATCCACGATAGTGTATATACATTAGTGTTGTACAGTTTATCGTAAATATTATATATTTTTTGCATATCTATTTATATTTATAAATGTTATCTTACTCTTTATTATTGTTTATAGTTTCACATCCTAAATTGATAATAAAAAAAAACGTGACACATTCGAAATAAAGTTAAGCATTAGTTTAAAAATAACATGAAAGTCTAAAAGATAAATAACGTAAAGCTAATGACTACAAGTCTTCAAACAAAAAAGGACTTCGAGCACTTTTCAACCACTACAACGACAATCCAAACTTTTGCGTATCCTTAAAGTATTGAGCCTACCTTATTAATCGTACAAATATAAGTAGGGTTCTATATAAAAAAATCTTTTGAACCAAAATACCCCAACAAAAAAAAAGGTGACATAAGTACCTTTATATTGCGCTAAAGCACTTAACGGTTCCGTCACAGTTAAGTGCTTTAGCGCAATAAAATATTACGCTAAAGGTACTTATGTCACCTTTTTTTTTGTTGGGGTATATTGGTTCAAAAGATTTTTTTTAGGGTCATTTTGGTTCCGGACTCTAAATTTTGCCACATTTTCCTCATGGCTACCTAAACGTACGATTGTTCCAATTTGATACCTAAACTACTCGGAATTTGTACCATATAAGCAACTTTTGCCTACATGGCAACTCGTCTGTGCTGCACGCAAAATGGGCGCGTGAAGGGGTATTTTGTTGCTTACATGGAAACTTCCAACGTTAATTTTAACCTTTTTTGGTTAATAACCCCAAATCTAAAACCCCAAATTTCCAAATTCTCTCCTTTCTCCCCCGTTTCTCTCTCTTTTTTCTGTTCAATTTCTGTCTTCCTTCTCTCTTCTCTCTCGATTTATAGTTGTTGCTGTGTGTATTCTCTCTTATTTCTCTCCTGGTTCTCTCTTCTTTATAGCAATGTCACAAAATTCAGGGATTATAGATGAAAATGTTATTTGTAATTGTGATAATTCTTGTAATGTAAGAACTTCGAGAACAGTTAACAACCCAGGTCGTAGATTTTTTTGGTTGCAAGATGCCAAAAGTGAGCAGCTACTTTAAAATTTTGATTTTGATTTTCGGCCATTTTTTTGGATTTGTTTGTGTTCATAATTTTCTTTTCGTTTTATGTAGGATAAGGGTGGATGTGGCTATTTTAAATGGATTGATCCTTCTCGCAGGTTGAGCTTTTGAAGAAGAAGCTGAAAGAGGTTAAAGAGGTTAGAGGATACATCAAAACATAAAATGAAGGAACTTGGAGGCAAGTTTGATTCATTGAAACAAAAATTGAAGGAAATTAAGCAAGAGAGTAGGAAATTAAGCAAGAGAGGGACTGTGCAAAAGCCAAATTCAACAGGCTTGTCGTTGTTCTTCTATGTTTATTACTTGCAAAAATTATCTTTGGGTAGTCTAATTGTTTCCTAGTTACTGTTTGTAATGTTCCTACAAAGATTTTCTTCTATGTTTGTAGTAATGTTTTGGTTATTAGATTTTGTGAATTACTTGGCTTGTGTTTGGCGTTGTGAATTAGTGGCAAATATGATATGAAAAGAAGCTGCAAATATAAATTAGCAAAGAAACATAGCAATTGTTCATTAAAAGGAAAACGAGTATCATACATAGAAAAGAAAATAGAGACCTAGTCAACAACTATGACCTCTTCCTTCTTTTGAACATTGAATCCTATGCCCTTCATGCACTTACACTCGCAGACCCAAATACAGAGTGTATCTCCCTCCGTTAATAGCTCGGATTCCACAAAGTCTTTCCACCTGAGACAGAGACGCGCGTGTTTTCCAATTTTGTAGGTCATAGCGTAACGTTTATCTCCATACGCAACAACGGCATGGGTTTTTTTGGTTGGTAGAACGTCAAGAATATTACTAGGAATCACCTGTAAAAAAAAACATGAAAAATTACTAAACTATTGCAATAAAAATAGCAAATGAAACATGGATGCTAAATTAAAATATACGAAATCATCACTTTCTACGTATGAACATGTTAATTTCTTCTCGAAATATGCCAACATTTTTGAGGTTGAATGAACTTGTTTTAAGAAGTGAATGGGATAATTTGAATGGGATGAAGTGAATGGGGATGAAGTGAATGGGTTTTATAGATGGTTGAAATGAAAGATTAAGTGAATTGGATGAAGTTGGATGGAGTGAATTCAATGAAGTGAATTGAATTCGGTTGATGTGGTCTTTGATTTATGGCCTAGTTAGTTGTATTTGACTCCAACCGTTTCATTTATTTCGTTGTTGAGTATTTTGACCCATTTATTGTGTTTTTTGTCTTGAATTGGCACAATCGCCACGCTACGCCTCTATTCCAAAGACAAATGTTAATCGCTTCCGTGCATATTTGACTCATTGGCAGAAATTGAAGAGTAGTATTGACACAAATTTCATTGGCACAAATCGAAGAGTACCATTGCTAATGTCATTGGCAAAACTGCCCAATACCAAATTAATGCATAATAATAAGTCTAGATAGATAGCACTGCTGCAGTTTACATATACTAAAGACATTGTTTCAAATACCCTAAATGTGACAAATTTCCTACATTAACTACTTGTTGGAGCTTCCTTCTACTGAAGATCTACTTACTACTGATGCAGCCTTTTGGTTTCTCTTGTTGGCTCTCATTTGGGATAGTTGTGATGTGGTCATTGCATCCTTTCCTGCCATTTCAGTCCACGAGCTTTATAGCCAATATCAATATTTGTTGGTGAAGCACTCTTCAAGTTTGTTGCACCATGTAGAACCCTCTCACTTGATGTACTGTGCTTCAATTAAAATGTGAAACATTAGTAAATTGTGTTGAACAAAGATAAAGACAAATCATAAAGTGAACTTACATTAAAGACTTGTGCTCCAAGAATAAAGATTAGAGTATACACCAAAACCGATGTAGGCCTACTTTTATTTCCGTAGCCGCAGCAAAGAAACCGCCAAAGAAGAGTATATGCCCTTTTGTGGCCTGATAATGGTGGCAATTGACTTGAAGACGAGTCTTCTCTTGCACTCACAAATGGTACCCTCTTGCATTTGTGAAATTTTTTCTGCCCTTTCCCCTACCAACTCCAACTTGAGCCCTCTTTTGTGGAGCTATTGGCACAGCACTTGTGTCACCTCAAATTGAGCTTGACTGTGTAGTTGCATGAGCTGAACTAGTAGTTGGATATGCAGGACCCTTCATTCTAGACTATATTACACAATTAAAAATGTAAATGATCCAAAATGTATAAATTGTATAATTTAAATGAAGATGTAAATGACTTTTAAAAGATATACTTACTGCTGGTGTTGGAGCAACAGTTTGGGCATCTCTTGGCACAGAACTTGTGTCACTACAAACAGAGCTGGATTGAGTTGGTGGAGTTGGTTGAGATTGACTTATTTGCCTTTCAGTTGAGGTTATTGGTTGAGAAGGACCACCCATTCCATGCTAGCAAACAGAAATAATGGGATGAAAATTAGAGATTTATATGTAAGCAACTAAAGTTAAGAATATGACAAATTCAATTGTATTTACTCTTCTTCCACAGGCAGTCTTGTTATGGCCAACTTGTTTGCACAGTGAACATGTCACAACCCAACCGGAGGGCCGCGACGAGTGCTCGGTGCTAGCCCACCCAGGCACCCCTTAACATACTTATACATCATATCTAGGTGAGCCACATAGTTAAATCATGCTTTTCATTCATCATCATTCTAATCTCATTGGGCAACAACACATCTATATCATCAATAACATCTAAGCCCATATAAATGTACATAAGCTGACAAGGCTACCAAAATAACATCTCAAAAAATATAGGCCGACAAGGCCAAACATATCTAACCATATACACATGTCTACGAGCCTCTAAGGAAGATACGTCATATCGTAACATATGGGCGGGACGGGACCCCACCGTGCCCATGAATATGTACACAAAAGAATCTATACCAAAAGCTGCAGCTCCGAATGAAATGGAGCTTCGCTACGTAGTCCCCAAGAATATAGCTATGAATCAAGTCTGTCTCCCTGGCCACCTGCAGGCATGACGCAGCGTCCACAATCAAAAGGATGTCAGTACGAAGAATGTACTGAGTATGTAATGCATGATCAATATCAATATGAAAGCATAATAGACAACATATGAAATAACATAGGATGGGAGATAATAGCATCATCGTCATAGCACTTACTTTCTTTCCATAGGGACGTTCCATTTCTATTGCGAATTCGTGTACATACATCCATATCCGTACTCATTTACCTTTCGTATCCATTTTCGTATTCGTATTCATCTTTCCTTTCATACTCATGTTCATATCATATACATTGCATATACATAGCCTTTACTTGGCATTTACATATTCTTAACATATTCGTACTCATATTGATGTCATACACATAGCATATTCGTACTCATATTGATGTCATATACATAGCATTTATATAGAATACCCGACCACAAAGGTTCGGTGTTTCACATACCTGGCCCTACCAAGGCTCAGTGTCATACACAGCCCTACCAAGGCTCATATTATATATATATATATATATATATATATATATATATATATATATATATATATAGATATATATATATATACATATTCACTATATTCTACCCGGCCATATAAGCTCGGGGTTCACAATAACCCTCTCATGGGCACACATACATATAAGCTCATATTTATCTTTAGCGTTTTTACTATCGTCATTCATTACATTCTATCCTTAGAGGATTACTCGTCGTATGAGAAACTTAGTACAATCGCATCATATGAGCATCATAGGCTTAGTAGCTTCTAGAGATAAGATCATTGGAGAATATCATAAGCTCATAGAAGAATGGATTATTGGCCAAAGAACCATGCCTTTTGAAAGAAGGGTTAGCCTTACATACCTTTCCGTGCAACTATTCTATCACTTGTACGTTCTTCTTCAATGCTCACGTTCTACCTTCATTAAAGTGCATACTCATATTAGATAATGGGTAGCTTAGCATTCATGACTAATTCTAGAGAAAATCGGACAACATCTCCTTTATTTATACGACTTCCTTCATATCATATATCAACTCCCAAACATCATTAATAACATTCACAATATCATCACAATAGCCTTTATTCAAGTACATTGTCCTTACTTAACAATTCATTTCAATTCATCCATATTCATGGTCTTATCACATAATTCCGTTCATTCATATTCAAGGTCTATCCCATGTTCTCAACATCATTTATAACATGATTATATTCATAATGTATCAAGAATCATAACTCATTCCAAACATTTACTCAAAAGTGGCACTATTGCACATTCATGACCCATTTCTTATATTATTTTGCAATCCAAGTGTTTCAACTTTCAAATATCATAAACAACATGGAAACATCATAAAACTTACCTTAGATGGTGTAGGATTGAACCTTGGGTGCAAATACCTCACTTGAGCTAAACCCTAGTTTTTCCTTCACTTGAATTCCTTGCTTTTGATGAACTTTAATGGGTTTTCTTACTTTTGATTCACTTGTTTTGATGATAAGAACCTTTGATTTCCCTTGGATTATTGTTTATGAAATATATGTGATGCTCTAGAGACTTTAGAGAGAAGTGGAGAAGTGTTGGAATGAAATAATGAAGTTGGGATCACATTTATAAACTTAGAACATTTCAGCCCGTCGGGAGTTCCACGGACTGTTCCACGGTCCGTGGAACATAGTGCTGCCCGTGAAACTGGTCGTGGTTCACGACCAGCCAGCCACCACTTCTGCTGGCAGTTCCACGGACCCTTCCACGGTCCGTGGAACATGGTGCTGTCCGTGGAACATGGTCGTGGAACTCACAGTTCCACCGAAGTTGTTCCCGTCGTCTCGTTTGATCTCCAATCCTTATGGCCCTTCTTAGCACTTGTTTATCACTTCATTAACAATCTAAGGGGTGTTATAACTCTTTCCCATAACATCATTAAGCCATCATTAACTAGCTACTCATAAATCCTTTCCGATACTTATCGTATACATTGCCTTCTCTTGGCAACTTTCTCGTCTAACATCGAATGCCTTTAAAATCTTATTTGGAATCACCAAATGCTATTTCTTACTTATTGAAACATCATATGCTTCGTGCTCTTCATTAGCATGTTCACTGTGCACTAACGGAAAATTTTTCGAGGTGTAACATTCTTCCCCCCTTAAGAACATTCGTCCTCGAATGTTAAGCACTCGGGAATTCTACAAAAATTTCGCCAGAGTTTCCCCTATAATATGACACTACCATCCTATCACAACAACCCATAATATCAATGCCTCACAGGGCCACAACATAATAGCAATATAAATTGGCCACACACGACCCAAATGCATAAAAGGAAAACATACATACCTTATGATCTTGACGTCTCATCTTGGCTCTCTTCCGGGGGTTGAAATAAGTGCGGATATTTGGATCTCATGATTTCTTCCGCTTCCCATGTCATTTCCTCTCGATTGTTATTTCTCCACAAAACTTTAACTGAGGCCACTTCTTTGTTTCTAAGCCTCCGTACTTGCCTATCTAATATGGCAATGGGTTTTTCATCATAAGCTAACTTTCCTGTCACTTGAACATCATTTACTGGGACAATCCTAGTAGGATCTCCAACACATTTACGAAGCATCGAGACATGGAAAACTGGATGAACTGACTCCAAATCAGGAGGTAGATCTAATTCGTAAGCCACTTTGCTTACTTTGCGCACAATTTCATAAGGCCCAATGTACCGGGGACTAAGCTTCCCGTTTCTGCCAAATCTCATAACGCCTTTCATTGGTGACACTTTCAAGAATACCCAATCTTTAACTTGGAACTCTAAGTCCCTTCGACGATTATCCGCATAGGACTTTTGACGACTTTGGGCTGACAACAATCGATCTTGTATGAGCTTAACTTTCTCTATGGCTTGCTGGACCAAGTCTGGCCCTATTAATTTAGCCTCTCCTGTTTCAAACCATCCAATTGAGGATCTACACTTTCTCCCATATAAAGCTTCATACGGTGCCATTTGAATGCTAGAATGATAACTATTATTGTAAGCAAATTCAATGAGGGGTAAGTGATCATCCCAACTACCTCCAAAATCTAACATACATGCCCGTAACATATCCTCAAGAGTCTGAATGGTACGTTCAGCTTGTCCATCAGTCTGTGGATGAAATGCAGTGCTAAGGCTCACTTGAGTCCCTAAACCCTCTTGAAAGGACTTCCAGAAATTAGTTGTGAACTGAGTACCTCTATCGGAGATAATAGATACTAGAATACCATGAAGTCGCACTATCTCTTTAACATAGAGCTTTGCATAATCTTTTGCCACATACGTCGTTCTGACTGGTTAGAAATGAGCTAACTTGGTAAGTCTATTCACAATCACCCATATGGAATCATACTTACGTCGAGAACGGGGTAAGCCTGTAATGAAGTCCATGTTAATCACTTCCCATTTCCAAGTTAGGATTTCTATAGCTTGCAACAATCCACCCGTTTTTTGGTGCTCGATTTTCACTTGTTGACAATTGGGACATTGAGCTACAAACTCTGCTATATCTTTCTTCATCCCATTCCACCAATACATGGATTTAAGATCATTATACATTTTCGTTGCTCCGGGGTGGATAGAATAACGGGAACAATGAGTTTCTCTCAATATTTGGTGGCGTAGACCTGCCACATTACGAACACACAATCTACCTCGACATTGGAGAACTCCGTCTCCTGTAATCTCAAATAATGACTCCTCTTTCTGAGGGAGCGTATCTCTGTAATGAATTAGCATGGGATCTTCGTATTGTCGCTCTTTCACTTCCACTACTAGCGACGAAACTGCTGAATTATGAATGGTAGTCCCCCTGCTACCTGAGTCCACTACTCGAACCCCTAGGCTAGCTAACTGCTGGAGCTCACGTGTCATTTCTCTTTTCTCTGGTTGTACTTCACATAAACTTCCCATAGATCTGCGGCTAAGAGCGTCAGCCACAACATTTGCCTTTCCGGGGTGATATAGAATGTCAACATCATAATCTTTTAGCAATTTCAACCATCGTCGTTGCCGCAAATTCAATTCTTTCTGCTCGAAGATATACTGAAGGCTTTTATGATCTGTGTAAACATCTACATGAACACCATATAAATAATGTCTCCATATCTTTAATGCATGAATCACTGCAGCCAATTCAAGATCATGGGTTGGATAATTCTTTTCATGTTTTCTTAATTGCCTTGAAGCATATGATATGCAATCACCTTGCCATGTTGCATCAATACACAACCTAGCCCAATGCCTGAAGCATCGCAATATACAACATAACCTTCCAATCTCTCTGGAAGTGTCAAGATTGGTGCAGAAGTCAATCTATCTTTTAGCTCTTGGAAGCTACGTTCACAAGCATCTGTCCATTGAAACTTAGCTGATTTCTGGGTCAGCTTTGTAAGTGGTGCAGAAATAGAAGAAAAACCTTCTACAAATCTCCTGTAATATCCTGCTAAGCCCAGAAAGCTACGTACCTCCGTAGGAGTTGTGGGCCTTGGCCAAGTCTTCACGGCCTCAATCTTTTGGCTATCCACCTGAATACCATCGGCTGAAACAATGTGCCCCAGAAATGTTACTGAGTTCAACCAAAACTCACACTTGGAGAATTTTGCAAACAACTCTCGAGTTTGAAGAATTCTGAGGACAGTACGCAAATGATCTGCATGTTCTACCTTGGATCTAGAATACACCAAGATGTCATCGATGAACACAATCACGAACAAATCTAGAAAAGGCATGAACGCATTATTCATCAAATCCATAAACACTGTCGGTGCATTAGTTAGCCAAAATGACATTACCCGGAACTCAAAATGGTCATATCTTGTTCTGAAGGCTGTCTTAGAGATGTATTTCTCCCTAACTCTCACTTGATGATACCCGGATCTCAAATCTATTTTCGAAAACCATTTGGCACCTTGTAATTGATCGAACAAGTCATCAATCCTTGGAAGAGGATATTTATTCTTGATCGTCACCTTATTTAACTGCCGATAGTCAATGCACATCCTCAAGGAGCCATCTTTCTTTCGAACAAACAATACGGGTGCTCCCCACGGGGATGAACTAGGCTTAATAAAGCCTTTCTCGAGTAAATCTTTCAATTGCTCCTTCAACTCTTTCAATTCTGCGGGAGTCATTCTATAAGGAGGAATAGATATAGGCTTAGTGTCTGGCAACACATCAATAGCAAAATCAATCTCCCGCTCGGGAGGAAGGCCTAGAAGCTCTTCCGGAAACACATCCGGAAATTCATTCACTACGGGAACTGACTGAAAAGTCGGTGGTTCAGCTTCTACATATTGAACCCACACTAGATGATAAATGCAACCTTTTGTAATCATTTTCCTTGCCTTTAGATAGGAAATAAACCTACACTTTGGTGACGCCGTATTTCCTTTCCATTCTAAAGCGGGTTCTCTCTAAATTGAAACGAACCATTTTCATTCTACAATCAACATTGGCGTAGCAAGAAGCCAACCAATCCATGCCCATAATAACATCAAAATTCACCATTTTTAACTCATGCAAGTCAATCATAGTACGACGATCACAAATCACAATTACACAATTTCTATATACTCGGCTAGCTATTACCGATTCACCAACGGGTGTAGACACCTCAAAAGGTTTAATCGACTCCGGTTTGATTCTAAACCGACCCGCAATATACGAAGTAACATATGACAATGTGGAGCCAGGATCTATCAAAGCATATACAACATGAGAGAATACCGATAATATACCTGTGACAACATCAGGAGAAGACTCAAGATCTTAGCGTCCAGCCAAAGCATAAATACGGTGCTGAGGACCGTTAGAACTGGGGGCTCTCCCCCTGCCTCTACCACGGCCGACTGGCGCGTGTGAACTCGGGCCTTATAGGGCGTATAGATGCCGAAGATCCGGCTCTCGACCCCGAAGGCCGGGTCCTACCTCTCGCCACTAACCGAGGGCAATCACGCATAATATGGCTCGGTCGACCACACGAATAGCAAACCTCCGAACCCAATCGCACCGACCCCAATGTAACTTCCCACACCGGGAGCATCGTGGTATGGGTGGCCCGCCGCACCCGAATCACCTCTAAAACGGGATCCCGAAAAGCTCGACTCGGCCCGGGATGAGTAGATCTATCAAATCTACGGCCCGAATACATGGAGGCGCACTAGTCATAGAAATAGCCCGAATGTCTAGAAAACCGCCTCCGTGCCCACCTCATACTCGTTCATTGGACCCGAAGATCTAGCCCTCTTGTTATGCCCTCTATCATGCTCACTTCTTTGTTGTTGTAAGCTTTCTTCTAAATTTTGAGCATGGGCTTGGATGCGTGCAATATCCATATTGTCCTGAAGGGACGCAGTCAAGCACCTATCCATCAAATGTGGCCCTAGGCCTTTCACAAACCGGTGCACTCGGTCACCCATATCCACTACCATGGCCGAAGCATACCTAGCCAAGGAATTGAAGCGGAGACTATACTCTAGAGCACTCATGCTCCCTTGTCTCAAATTTAGGAACTTATCGACTCTAGCTCGCCGAACTTTGGGAGGCAAATAATGTAGGAGAAATGCATCTATAAACTCTTGCCATACCGGAGGAGGTGCATTGGCTCCCCGTGAAGCCATCCAAACCATGTACCAACATACCGAAACATCCCTCAATCTATGGGACGCAAGCTCCACCGATTCGGTGTCCGAAGCATGTATCAACCGAAGCGTCCTCAACATACCATTAATGAAATTCTGAGGGTCCTCATCCGGCTTTGATCCAAAGAATTCCGAAGGGTTCAAACTAACGAAATCACGAGCTCTTGCACTAACAGCCCTATCACCTTGCCCTGAACTTTGCCTCTGAGTCTGGGCCGCAACCAATTGAGTCAGTAAATTAATGGCCTCTTTTACATCTTGGCCTGAAGCATCCGGTGGAGGAGCCGGAGGTGCTGGAGCTGGGGCTGAGGCTCCCTCAAGCTCATCTAGTATAGGCACTGAACGGGAGGACTGAGATTGAGCCGTACTTTGGGACTCACTTTCTTCTACTACCGGTGGCGGTGCTCTTTCAACCCGCTTTTCTGCCACCGTCTTGCCCTTTTGGGCCGTTGTAGCCTTTCTTGCTGCATTTCGAAATACACAACACATGGTTAAGAAACAAGAAGTTCTTACATCATAGCTCTATCGCACGATTTCTTTATGAAGAAAGAAGGTCATTCATTCCTAAAATGTCCTGCCTTCTTGTTTATAAGTGTGGCGCGCAACACACCCATAACTAAGACTCTACTAGACACGGCTTGTAGACACACCCTAGGACTGAACTGCTCTGATACCACTTTTTTCACGACCCAACCGGAGGGCCGCGACGAGTACCCGATGCTAGCCCGCCCGGGCACCCCTTAACATACTTATACATCACATCTAGGTGAGCCACATAGTTAAATCATGCTTTTCATTCATCATCATTCTAATCTCATTGGAAAACAACACATCTATATCATCAATAACATCTAAGCCCATATAAATGTACATAAGCCGGCAAGGCTATCAAAATAACATCTAAAAAATATAGGCCGACAAGGCCAAACATATCTAACCATATACACATATCTACGAGCCTCTAAGAAAGATACGTCATATCGTAACATATGGGCGGGACAGGACCCCGCCGTGCCCATGAATATGTACATAAAAGAATCTATACCAAAATAGCTATGAATCAAGTCTCTCTCCCCGGCCTATGGATCCTCGTACGCAGTACGATGCAACGTCCACAAACAAAAGGACGTCGCACGAAGAATGTACCGAGTATGTAAAGCATGATCAATATCAATATGAAAGCATAATAGACGACATATGAAATAACATAGGATGGGAGATAATAGCATCATCGTCATAGCACTTACTTGCTTTCCATATGGATGTTCCATTTCTATTGCGAATTCGTGTACATACATCCATATCCGTACTCATTTACCTTTCGTATCCATTTTCGTATTCGTATTCATCTTTCCTTTCATACTTATGTTCATATCATATACATTGCATATACATAGCCTTTACTTGGCATTTATATATTCTTAACATATTCGTACTCATATTGATGTCATACACATAGCATATTCGTACTCATATTGATGTCATATACATAGAATTTATATAGTATACTCAACCACAAAGGTTCGGTGTTTCACATACCTGGCCCTACCAAGGCTCAGTGTCATACCTGGTCCTACCAAGGCTCAGGGTTATCCGTACCCAACTGCAGTGGTGCGTGCGCATCGTCATACATAGATATACGTAATTATACATATTCACTATATTCTACCCGGCCATATAAGCTCGGGGTTCACAATAGCCTCTAATGGGCACACATACATATAAGCTCATATTTATCTTTAGCCTTTTTACTATCGTCATTCATTACATTCTATCCTTAGAGGATTACTCGTCGTATGAGAAACTTAGTACAATCGCATCATATGAGCATCATAGGCTTAGTAGCTTCTAGAGATAAGATCATTGGAGAATATCGTAAGCTCATAGAAGAGATGAATAATTGGCCAAAGAACCATGCCTTTTGAAAGAAGGGTTAGCCTTACATACCTTTCCGTGCAACTATTCTATCACTTGTACGTTCTTCTTCAATGCTCACGTTCTACCTTCATTAAAGTGCATACTCATATTAGATAATGGGTAGCTTAGCATTCATGACTAATTCTAGAGAAAATCGGACAGCATCTCCTTTATTTATATGACTTCCTTCATACCATATATCAACTCCCAAACATCATTAATAACATTCACAATATCATCACAATAGCCTTTATTCAAGTACATTGTCCTTACTTCACAATTCACTTCAATTCATCCATATTCATGGTCTTATCACATAATTCCGTTCATTCATATTCAAGGTTTATCCCATGTTCTCAACATCATTTATAACATGATTATATTCATAATGTATCAAGAATCATAACTCATTCCAAACATTTACTCAAAAGTGGCACTATTGCACATTCATGAACCATTTCTTATATTATTTTGCAATCCAAGTGTTTCAACTTTCAAATATCTTAAACAACATGGAAACATCATAAAACTTACCTTAGATGGTGTAGTATTGAACCTTGGGTGCAAATACCTCACTTGAGCTAAACCCTAGTTTTTCCTTCACTTGAATTCCTTGCTTTTGATGAACTTTAATGGGTTTTCTTACTTTTGATTCACTTGTTTTGATGATAAGAACCTTTGATTTCCCTTGGATTCTTGTTTATGAAATGTATGTGATGCTCTAGAGACTTTAGAGAGAAGTGGAGAAGTGTTGGAATGAAATAATGAAGTTGGGATCACATTTATAAACTTAGAACATTTCAGCCCGTCGGGAGTTCCACGGACTGTTCCACGGTCCGTGGAACATAGTGCCGCCGTGAACTGGTCGTAGTTCACGACCAGCCAGCCACCACTTTCGGCAGTTCCACGGACCCATCCACGGTCCGTGGATCATGGTGCTGTCCGTGGAACATGGTCGTGGAACTCACAGTTCCACCGAAGTTGTTCTCGTCGTCTCGTTTGATCTCCAATCCTTATGGACCCTTCTTAGCACTTGTTTATCACTTGATTAAAAATCTAAGGGGCGTTATAACTCTTCCCCATAACATCATTAAGTCATCATTAACTAGCTACTCATAAATCCTTTCCGATACTTATCGTATACATTGCCTTCTCTTGGCAACTTTCTCGTCTAACATCGAATGCCTTTAAAATCTTATTTGGAATCATCAAATGCTATTTCTTACTTATTGAAACATCATATACTTCGTGCTCTTCATTAGCTTGTTCACTGTGCACTAACGAAAAATTTTCCGAGGTGTAACAGAACAAGTCATCTTCACACCCTTCTTTGACAACTTTCCATATTTCTTTGGCTCATCTTTATCCTTCATTCTTTTCTTCTTTGGTCTGCCAGGCATTTTTCTTGGCACTGGAGGCTCTATTGATGGGTTTGTAGTCTTAGACCACATCCTCATATTGGTAATAGATTGGATGAAGTGACTATAACCCTTAAGAAATGTTTCCTTCATATACCAATGCTCTACATGTGCCTCAGGATCTAGATTCAAATAATAATAAGCACAAACAACATGAGGGAAAGGAATAAAACATCCATAGCCTACAGTCACAATATTTCTTATCCAAGTGGACAACAAATATGAACCCACCATCTCTAGTTTCAAAACCATGCACCCCATTCCATTTAACATGACACCTATTAGACAACTCCTTGTTCTCTTCCACTATTCTTCTTGCCATAGGGGCAATATCATCAATCCAAGTTTCAACAAATTTGATCATGTCTACATGCTTATTCATCATTTTATGCCTAATTTCCTCTAACATAGTGATAATAGATTTATGTCTAGCAGCTAAGATCCAAGAATTAAAAGTATCACACATGTTATTTTTCACAACATCACACTTGGAATGAAACTTGAAATATGCCCTACAAAATGTAAAAGGCTGATAATGTATAAAATCCTCCATTATCTTGGGCTTACCCAATTTGGCTATTTTATCCATCTCCTCTTTAAACTTGACTTCAAAGCTAGCCTTAGAGCATCTCCAAAACTGCTTCCTTCTTTCTTCTCCTCTCTACTCTTTATGCCAATTACTCCAAACATGTCTAGCACATCTCCTTGTCTCAGCATTTGGCAGTAGCTCCAACAAGAAAGGAATAAGTCCCTTCCGAAAATGTGTAAAGTACAAAAAAAAAAAACAGTTAAACATAGCAAAATGTCCTCTACTAAACTGAAATTTTAAGTAAATGGAATATAAATGGTACCTTTTGCATATCTGACATTACAATCAACCCTTCACCATTTTCCAAATTTACGATCAGCAATCAAGTACTTTATGAACCAATTCTAGCTATGTATAGTCTCTGTATCCACCACTGCCCAGGCAATAGGATACATTTGGTTGTTCCCATTCTTTCACACAGCTACCAATAGCTCACCCTTACATGCTCCTTTGAGAAAACAACCATCAAATCCTATTATTTTTCTGCACCTATCCAACTAGCCTTGCTTAAATGCCTGGAAACAGACATAGAAGTACACAAAAAAGTTTTTCCCAGGTTCAGTCTCCTTATCAATTTTAACCCAACAACTACTTCCTGGATTGGTTTGCTTGATCATGTCAGCATAGTCACATAATATGGAAAATTCTAGATTCCAGTCACCCATATTTTCTATTATAACCCTCTGTTTTGCCTTGTGGCAAAAAGTCCTACCAACATAAAGACCAAGCTTGTCCCTTACCAATTCCTGAATTTCCTATATCCTTAAGTAAAGTTGAGAAACAATTCTGTCCTTAAACTTCCTTGCTATTAGCTTAGAAGTGCACATCTTGTTTTTGTTCAAAGGAATACACTTGTGAATGGGATGATAGGTAATCACCTTAAAATCACCTCGTGTCCCTATCAAGCTTAGCCGCCATGACCCACTTACACTTGGTATTTTTACACTTAGCCTTCTGTTATGGCTATCATTTGGTCTTACCTTCAACTGCTTCCTATTCTACAACATAGTCTGCTAGAGCCTTTCTAAATTGTGTTACACCATCAAAGACCATTTCAAGCTCAAAAACAGCCGCCTCACAATCTTCATCATACCTAGCTTTTTTGCTTTTCCTTTTAGAAGGTAAATCTACCCCTTCAAAGGGAAGATCTACATCAAGCCGTTCCTCGCTATCTTCACTCCAATGATCGAGCTATCAATATATTCCTCATCTCCACCCAATTTCCCAGCATATTTGTTAGACTTATTTTTCCCAATATCCTCAAACCCTCTATCTATACCACCAGCCTCTCCAACTGGAATTTTTTGAGTTGTAGCAGCCTTTTGTTTCTCTATTTGTTTACATCTTCTTTCTTGTCTAATAGCTCTCAACTCCTCATCTATATCTGACCCATCTTATGGTGGTTGTTCTCCTAGATCTAAATCACTACTCACACAATCAGATATATTACCCTCTACATCAACATCTACTAGATTAGATGCTTCTTCACCTAACTTGTCACTAGCAGCCCCATATACAAACTCAGGAGTAACCCCAACACCCTCCTGATCTAGGTTATCATCAGCAGACCAAACACCCTCCTGATCTAGGTTATCAACAGCAGCCCCAACACCCTCTTCATCTAAGTTATCAAGCACTCTAACACCTTTTGATGACCTAGTTTGACTAGAAGAAATTTCGGGCCTTTTAAGAGACCAATGTGCCCACGCTCGATTTCCCAAGACAGATGTCAATGAATGAAGGACATATACATGAAAGGGGTCCTCATTTTTTAAGTCTTTTATTAGGTCCAGTAGATGTTGGTCAGACTCAATAACATTGAATTCTCTAGTATTTGCATCTTGGTAAAAAAAACCATCAACTGTTAAATAACCTAATTCTCTAGTATAATAAACCAATTCCATTAGGGAATAGTAGTCTTTCTCGATATACCTGATGACTGGCACTAGAAAGGAATGGTAATTAGGGTCAGGATTTTCTACAAAGGTCCCACCGTAGTGAATGTGTGTAAATATGAGCTCCTCCATGGTCAATTAGTAAGGTAAACCTGAAAAAAAAAATCACAAAATGAATTAATTTCAGTAAAATGACCAAAAAGGCACACTTTTAAGGCATATTTTACAAAAATAGGGACGGGAATATTCTCAAACACATTACCCCAAACCTGAAAATTAAAAACCTAACTTTCTAATCCCACTCACCACCGAGAAACGACTACTACAAATATAGTAACGGAAAGGGATGGAATATTCTAAAAAACAAACCCCCAAAAAACTTTAATCTCAAAAACTAAAACCCTAACAAGCTTAAACAATCATTATGAACACGATTAACAGCTAATCTAGAGAGATACAAAGGTTTAAGATACTTACACGTAAGATATTATCCAAAAAACACCTTTAATCGACTGTGATCATCACCGTCGACTATATCGCCGTGAGAGAGAGAGAGGAGTCGGGGAGAGAGAAAGTGTTAATTTGGGAATTAGGTTTTAGTGGTAGGCCCATTTATTTTAGGAAACTGTTTTTTTTTTTTAAAAAAAAAACACGTGGATTTTATTTCCACGCGGGAGGCGTTAAATGGAACGAAACTACATGTAAGCGTGGCGTATATACACGCGCCCAGGTGTTATTAAAAAAAAGGCAAAAGGTGCGTAGGTGGTACAAATTCAGAGTAGTTTAGGTATCAAATTGGAACAATCTTAGATTTAAGTAGCCATGAGGAAAACGTGAAAAAGTTTAGGAGGTTATCTATGACTTTTGCTTAAGATATTATTGTGTAGTCATTTTTGTTACAATAGTTAATGTCTCTCCATGTTCATCTAAAAAAGAAGGAAAGGCAATTATTTTGGGGTCCATTAAACGAGTGAGGAGAGAAATGCAGGGACATTCTTTATCTTTTGCGTGTGTGCGCGCTTCCAAAAGAACGCTCAAATAAAATATCACAGGTCTACCACTAGTCTATGGTCCACTTGGGTTAATTACGTATTTAGTTAGATTCAAATATGAACAAGTATTATACGGGCCATAGGATGTTTGAATAGATTAATAAATGATAGAAACATTTATACACATTGTGGAGGTGATTTAAATATTTCGAGAAAAAAAAAAAGCGAAATTTTTTTAGTTGAATTTAAACACGCACAACAAAGTGACAGACAAAGTGTTGTTTAACTATATGCAACTACATTCTTTATACTCTACTCCTCCGGTCCAAAATAATTGAGGATTTTTCCCCTAAAAGTTGATCCAAAATAATTGAGGTTTTTAATCTATCAAGAACGTATTTCATTCTTTTTTCAAAATTTACGCTTGATAGATTTTTAGTTCAATGAACAAAATTAATGCTTGTTATGGTTTCAAAGCCTCTCTTAATTAAGGATAATTTAATCAATACACATCTTAATTTTAGGAGTAAGCTAATTTCTTAATCCATGTGTCAAAGCCTAAAACCTCAATTATTTTGGACTTGAGGAAGTATTGTTAAAAATCTTCTAGAGAATTCCTTTTAAAAAATTGTGACTAAATATTGCGGTCTTCGTGAATGCGCTTATCTGTTTACACATTTGGCACAAATGCTTACAAACCAAAAGCACCTATTATATGACCAAACTGTTAGAATATTTAAATCTCTTATGGTCCAATTTTAAACAATAATTCATGACTTTCTACGTGTGAAAGCAAGGGAGTTGTTAGAGCACCAAAGACTAGTAGTAATAAATCTTTGAATTGAATATAAACTCCACAAAAGTAAAAGTATTTTATAGACCTTCCTGGCTGCTTCCCTATGGATCTTTCTTTCTTCCCATTTAGACTTTGGGTTCAAACATAAATGTGTCAAATTTTCTAAAAAAGGAAGCAGTCAACTAACTCCCCCAACTCTCCCCCACCTATCTTTCCTAGTCTATAAAGTTCTATTTAAGCTTCCCCATTTTCTTGATCAAGTAGTTCAATTTCTTGATTTAATTATATAAAACCCTCTAAACAAAATTCTCTTAAAAATCAATTTTTGGACCATTGGGAACATACCCAAATCCTTGAATTGGTACCTAAGGGAAATATCCAATACCCAATCTTGAACTTTTTTCACCAAAAAAAAATGGATAATAAGCTCTTATCAAGTATGTTTTTTTCATCAATCTTGTTAACTCTAGCTACTTCTTCTTATGCTCAAGAGTGCTTAAGTCATCAATTCAGGAGCAACAGTGTTTTTTCCACTTGCAACCCTCTTCCTGTACTAAACTCTTTCCTTCACTGGACCTACCACCCTGATAACCACACAGTTGATCTTGCTTATAGACATGGTAACGTGGCAAACAGTGATTGGGTAGCTTGGGCTTTAAATCTTGGTGGTCAAGGTATGGTAGGTGCTCAGTGTTTGGTTGCTTTTAGAAATTCTAGTGGGCAAATTCATGCATACACTTCGCCAATTTCAGCATACAGTACTCAGCTGAGTGAGGGTCCATTGAACTTTAGAGTTCCAAGAATTTCAGCAGAGTTTGTAAATAATGAGATGATTATCTTTGCAACTTTGGAGCTACCTACTGGGAGGACTAGTTTTAATCAGGTATGGCAAAACGGTCCAGTTTCTCAGGGAGCTTTACAAGTACATAGTCAGACTGGTGATAATATGAGGAGTACTGGAACTGTGGATTTTGTTAGTGGTCAGACCTCAGGGGGTGGAGGTATATCAGCAGGTTCTAGACAACGTCGAAGAAACGTGAGTTCAATTATTTCCTAAGTATTTTTTGCTTTCGAGATTCAAACTAAATAATTTTGACCGATATTTTAAAAAATATTTTTCTCATATTGACATGATAAGAATTGCACGGTATTTTTTGTATAATTTTTAAATATCTAAATTTTAATTTTAAAATATTAAATTAATCTAATCCATTTTAACTTTAAATATTAGTCCAGTTGGCTCGAGCAAGTAATTTTTTCATCCCCACCCCTCTCTTCTCCCGAGAAGACCCAAAAAACAAAAAGAAAAGGGAGAAAAATGTAATTCGGTGACTTCCCTTGCGTCCAATATTCCCTAGGAGTCCTTTTGGTTTTGTCAGTGATTAATATGCCAAATAGAAAATGTAAGAATTTCTAGTGCTAGAGAAACTAACTTAAGTACATGTGAATAGATGATGAGAATTCATACGGCCGACTTCAACTTGTTTGGAATTGAGGAGCAATTGTTGTTGTTGACTGCAGAGTATATAAAGATGGCGGAATTTAGAGTCTATGCATATAATAATCTAGAGTCACAAACCTTATTTGAGTCTGCACCTACTGTCACAAAGTTACATTCCCCTAACAATAAAAGTTAGATAGTAAAATTAAGGTGAACCACGAATATAGAAGCTGATCCAAGATTTAAGTTTTATGGGTTCAACTTTTTAAGATAACCATTAAATTCAATTTATCTTTAAAATTATAGGTTCAGACCTACAACTTATTGCAATTTTATTGATTTTTTACACATGAGTTTATATTTCACGTAAAAGATACATGGTTCAGATTCAATTCTGCATCCGCCTCTACATGAACATGTCACAATTTTCACTTGAAGTGATCACTTCTATGCCTCAAATAACCATTTGGGTGAATACTATAATTTTAAGTTAAAGCTCTTATGAGTGGAGAATACATATGGCTATGTTCTAATGAAAATCTTGAAAACTTTTGACAGACTCATGGAGTGCTGAATGCAATTAGTTGGGGAGTTATGATGCCTATGGGTGCCATATTTGCAAGGTACTTGAAAACATTCAAGTCAGCAAATCCAGCTTGGTTTTATCTACATGCTGCTTGCCAAACTGCTGCTTATGCTGTTGGTGTTGCTGGATGGGGCACTGGTCTCAAGCTTGGTAGTGATTCTGCTGGAATTACATACACCACTCATAGAAACATTGGTATCACTCTGTTCTGCCTTGGAACTCTTCAGGTATATATCAGACATATGGCACTATAATCTAATGTGTCTCCAATTATTTGTCACTTCTTGTTTATCAAGATCAATTTGACTAAATTTCAGGACTAAATCAAACATAGATCACTTTGTTTTTTAAATTAAAATTTCGGTATTCAGAAACTAAAAGTTACTTCAAGATTCAAAGTTCTTAAAAAATGTTAGCCAATTTTTTTACTTGGTTGAACTCTCAGAAAGAAAAAAGTGTCATCATTTTGAGACAGGAAAGTACCCTATTAGACGCCGAGAACAAAAAGAATCATATGAGATAGAGCTACACATGCAGCACATAGCGCCTATCTAAATTGCACATAGATGGCATAGGTGGATTGAAGATTTAAACTTAATCCGACATTTCAGATTCCTAGTATAGAACTTATTTTGCTTTTGAAATTATAGGTTCAAAATTTCAATTTGTTGAAATCTAGTGGTTTTACACAACAAACAAAAGAGGGATATTTACCTTTTTGGGTTGCCCTAAGAAATAATAACTGGCAAATGCATATCTTTTATATATTTAAGTATAAATATATATAGTGTATGCATAAATATACATATAATATGTATTTATACAGATAAAATATACATATTATGTACAATCAGTATATATGTTTTGTGTATGCCTAGCGCCGTAATAGAATTTCAGCCGACGGGCCAAAAATGAAAAAAAAAAAAAAAAACTGTACAAAGCATATCTACGTTGACCAGCTCTTCAATAAGATATATTTAGCTCTTGATTAACATACTAATTCCTGGCATAAAGACACAAAATCCAAGTTCTAATTGTTGTTTTGTATGACAGGTTTTTGCTTTGCTTTTGAGACCAAAGCCAGACCACAAGTACAGACTTTACTGGAACATTTACCACCATGCTACTGGATACACTGTTATCATTCTTAGCATCATCAATGTGTTTGAGGGATTTGATGCATTAAATGGACAGAAGAACTGGAAGAGAGCTTACATTGGAGTGATAATATGCTTGGGTGCCATTGCAGTTTTATTGGAAGCTATTACTTGGTTCATTGTCATTAAAAGGAAAAAAACAACAGCAGTTTCTGATAAGTATCCTCAGGGTAATGGGACTAATGCTGTTAATGCATATGCCTAGATAAATATGTTCATTCTCTAATATATTATATAGTTTTTGATTTCTTTATAGACATGAGGCATGTTATGTATTTTTTTAGTTGAGATTATTATTTATTTATAGATTTTTGGTTGTTAGATTTAGATTCTCTTGCAGATGGATATGGCTGTAATTTATTCTTGTGTAATATATAGTGTTGACATACCATCTATTCTGGTTTACTTTATCAGCTTCACTTCCTTACTTTCAATTTATATGTTACTCTTTTCTTTTTAAATTGTTAGAGAAAATGTCGCTTTCTTGTATTTAAAATGTCATTAATTCAAACTTTTTATTTTACTTTTAACGAATAATACATACAAATCCCTCTTATCTTGTCCCGTTTTTCCAAATACACACCTTGAGTTTGCCACCACGAGAGACCAAGCCCAGATCTGAACTAGGCAGTGCATCTCACACAAAATACATAGTTTTCTAGGTCACTTATCTTTTTTTTCTAAAGCGTGTTTCTTTCACACTTTATTTCCTCCAACTTATATTTGTTCGAAAGTGTTAAAAACAGAAAAATATGTTAAAGATGATTTAATTATGTATGGTTTGTTGGAATCTCACGGTTGAGATTAGAGAAAAACGGACTAAAAATATACGGATCTTGCTAGGTTGTAGTGTTTAGGTAGCTGGAGCTGGAATGTGTTTAGGTAGCTGGAGCTGGAATGAACACCCATTTTCTGTTAGGTAGAATTAACGTATTAGAGAAGAAGAAAAGGAAGATAGAAGAACAAGAAAGAAATAATGACAAAAGAAACATAACACTTATTTGAGGCTTTAAGTGTCCGTTTAGCCATGGATAGTTTTCACATTTTTTCTGAATATTATTCCGGAAAACTGTTTGCAACAATTTTATGAAATTCAAAAAACTCCAAAAAATTGTTTTCACAATTTTCACTCCAAATCACTCACAAAATTCAAAAACATCTAATTTGTATTTATGTCCAAACACTACTTCAATATTTAAATAGCATTTTCAACTTGTGGATTATACTGGATATATTGTTGTTGTTTTGTTTCAACTTGAAAACAAATGGGAGTGCTATTTTTCTTTCAGATTTCACAATTCTTATATCCAAACACCACTAAATATATAGAAAGAGGGTTTGGGATGAGGTCTAAAGGCTTGAGACTTCGCATATATTACCACTATTTTCAGTGATATGCCCCTAAATATCACTAAATATCATATCATGTTTAAACTAACTCTACGAACAATTAAATTATTTATCTTGTATCAAATGAAACAGAGAGAACATCAGTTATTCCAATCAAGTACCACCATAAAATATATTTTTGCCGTCTCAACTTATGTAAGGATTGATCTATTTGGAGGTCAAATAATTCTTTCTTTGACTATAATTTCAAACATAGATTCTTCGAGTATTTTATAATAAAATTTACATATTTAAAAATTATATAAAAAATATTATACATATGCATAATTAATAATTCACAATATGTATAAAAAATTGAAGAAAATTATAGTAAAATAAAGAGTTGTTTGGCTCTCCAAATAGGTCTAATCCTCCGGGAGTAATTTTACTCCATTAGAAAAGGAAGAAGAAAAAAAAAAAAAAAAAAAAATGGCTAGCCAATCGGGCATTTAGTGCCTCTAAATTTGAAGTAGCGTGTATTTGGCCTTCTAGAAGTAGAAGTAAGAATCTAAACTTGGTAGACCAAGTGGCAAACTTGACAAGACTTTTCAAAAAAAGTTGAAGAACAGGTGGCTCTTAAATATAATCGCGTGTTTGGTGAAATTACTTCATACAATTTTCCATTAACTAAAATCAAAGCCGTTTGGTTCGGGAAAAAGAACAGATTTTAATTATCATAAATCATACGAAAATATTTTTCAAAATTAAAAGATATACAAAGGTAGTTTTCACAAAAAGTAACACAGGCTCTCAAATTTATGAGTGTTTGGTTGGCCTAGGATCTGGTTTCCAACGTTGGTAAACTGTCCCAACTTATTTTTGGGTTGGTCTCTGATCTGTAGAAATTACAAGACAGCTTTTTCAATCTTTAGGTGATCTGTTGTTGCTCCCAAACGCACACGTAAGTATACGTGATCGTACAAGTAATATAGACTGTTAAGTCGTATATCGATCACACAGAGACTTAGATTCATGTTAAAATTTAATTCAAATTCGGATGAAACTATTCAAAAAGTGAAAATTAAGATGTTTATTGTACTAAACTAAAAGCTCGAAAAGTAAATAATTTGTGATGGGTGTTTTTGTATTTAGAATATCTTGACAAAGATTGTAAGAATTATCAGATGAGAGAAAGATCTAGGGTCATGAATTTCGACAATCCAGTTGATCTTCGAACAATTCCACCTATTTTATTTTCTGGGTTACTAGTTGACGGGTTAATTATATTTTATGATATTCTCTCGAACTACTCACAAGCCTCGTAGATGTTACTATAACTATATCTCTATGGTCATCGTGAGGTAACAAGAACGCATTTATTTCTCCGTATTCAACTAAGTAGGGCTAAAGGGTATATCCCTATCCTCGTAGCGAAACGATTAAATCGAACAAACTCTATTTATTCTTATTACGTACGTGAATTCCCTTTCTCAAGTCCAATTCGCGCGCGGATAGTGTCTAACTATTGGCCAGATAATCAAACAATTAAGATCAAGAATAAATAAGCAACCTAAAATATGAAAAATCAATAGATAATAATTGTCATCAAACCAACTTTCAAGTCTTTCGCCACAACTCTAGAATTAAGAAGTTTAGTTACTCATGATTCGATCATAGACAAAAGAATTCATGAATAATCTGGGGTTGAAAAAGATGAAAAATAAAATAAACCTAGAGAGAGAAAATAGAACGGTGGCTTACAAGTCTTTGAATAATCCCAGCACACCATTTTCAGCTAATAAAACATCTATATATAGTCTAGGGCAAAAACAAAAAATAAATAAACATAATCCTAGTCGAACCGGGAAAGCGTGCGCAAAACCCCGCTTTCCTTCCGCATCGCGGAAGGATCGCGCAATGTACTGAGGCCTCCCGCTTTCCTTCCGCGATGCGGAAAGGAAAGCCTGATGGTAATGCCTGGAGCTGGTTTTGTTCGCTTTCTTCACGCGATGAGGAAGAAAAGCGAACCCTTCAGTCCAATTATTTTCCTTTCAGTTCATCCTTTGTGGTCTTCGACTCGTCACCTCGTCTAATCGTCATATGCTCCAAAATCAATCACTTTAAGCACAGTTTTCCATCGTTTGTCATCATCGTACCTATACACATGAATATAACGACATAAGTTCAAATACGACGATTGCATCATGATTTAAGCGATAAAAGTCATAAGAATAGGATGTAAAATGACATAAAACATAGATATTTGTGCCAAATATCTTCTGTCTACCAATTTTTGTGATATTAGTCCTCCTTTACATAGCACCAAAGAATTATGAGAATGAGAACCAACTAAAATCGTAACTTCTCTTGAAGAAAAGATCTAGCCCTGATGGTGAGTTAGTTAAACGGCCTCCTATAAATAGCAATCCCTCCGTTCCATTTTAAGTGTCTTATTTTTTATTTTTTTGTATTTAGTAAGTTTTAATCTCAATATTTTACATGAAAATTTTAAGATCACAAGATTTAAAAGGCTACACGAATTTTTAATTTAAGAAAGTTCAAAAATCTCCTTTTATTTTCTAAACTTCATGCCCAATAAACCAAGACACTTAAATTGTACACAGTTCATGACTAATGGAACTAAAAGTTTTAGTTGGTGAACTTATGTGTCCCAGTAACTTAAAAAGATAATGACATGTCATCTTCAAAAGGGTGTTCAATTAAAATAAAAAAGAAAAGAAGGGTGATTTCAATCAAAAGTTTCCCTTTTTTTTTCTGTGTATTTGCCTCCTTCCCGTTACTTTGAGAGAACCTTTCTAGCAACCTTTATTCTCTCGAATTCGACGATTTACAATAGTTTGAAGCAACAATTTTTGTTCGACAGCAAGTGAGTGAACTAATTCTCCTAAAAGAAGTTGGTCAATCAAAATTTACTACAGATGTATATGACTTGAATACTCATGCATTTAACTTCGAGTATTCATAATTGGTGATTTGGTGTTTTTCTCTGAATGCGCATCATATAATAGTTTTTTTTCCCGCCTCGAATTGTCTTCTTTATTTAAAAGAATGGATTATCAGATTCGTCATCTATTTTGTTCATTACTGAGGTACTACCCCTAACCTTCTCGATTTCAACACAAAAACAACAAAAATTAAAAGTTAAAAATAAATTATCGTATTACTGATATTTGTTTGTGTATGTACTAGTGACCACAGATTACCTCCTACACAGCTAAAACCAGGCGTAGCCTAATTGTTTTTGGTTTGGTCGCTTATTAATTATTTTCAAGATCGCTCAAATTTTATTTTTATAAAGTGGGAGATCCCGAGAAAATCATAAAGCGCCTATGTATTATTAGAGATCGCTCATGTATCATTTAAGATCGCGTAACGTTATTTATCGTAAAATTGTAATTTTAATATATTTCTAATTACATTGTATGCGTATGATAATATATGGGGGATATATTTGTGTGTGTGGAAGTTGACATCAAAGGTTTGCCATCCGAGCTAATGTTGAAGGTGATTGGCGTTAGGGATGGAAGAATGCAGTTGGTGAATGAAATTCGTAAACATTGTGATATAAATTGTGATCCATATAAATTGAACCTAAGGTGCATGTAAAGAATGGATCTTAGGCCTAACTTAACCCCAAAAATTTAATGAGGGAAGGATTACCTAAGTCCGTATAAGGAGACCACCCATCTCATTAACCATCGATATGAGACTTTTTCATTCTTTAACACCCCACATCATGCCAAGGACATGGAGAAACTACTGAAGTTGGTGTTTTGGAGTTGGATAAATTAGCATTGGATAATTTAGATGATGGGATGACAAATGATGATGAAGTGTTTTAAGTCTAGTGATAGTGTGAATCTTTGTATAGGACAAATATCTGATGGTAAGGAGGAAGTGGTAAAGAAATCGAAAATAATTGCGATGAAGGGTAAATTTCAATACACCCAAATAAATAATCAAAAATATTTGATCTATAGGATAATTAAACCCAAGTCCTCGTGAGAACGACACTCTACTCATCACTTTATTACTCGTCGATCACGTATATTTGTGTGATAGACCCAGCTATTTTCAACTCATTTTAAACTTGGGGTAGTGACTGATCAAGTGTTAATGGAGTGTTTTTAACATAAAACTTGTATAAAATGTTGGATGTTGCATTTGTTACTACTACAGTTTTTAAAATAATTAGTTATTTAGTTATAGGAGGAGTCTATTAGTTTGATTTGTAGAATTTTTAGTTTTTCATTTTTATTGAGAGCCTAATAGTTTAGCTATAGGAGGAGTCTACTACTTTGTTATGTGCATATATAAAGGCTTATGATTAATAAAATTTGTATGAAATAGTTCCTTCATTCATTGTTTCTACTTTGTTGCTTGCATCTTCTCTTCAAAAATCATAATAGTTGTATTAGAGCCTTCATTGATCTTAATGGATTTGTGAATTCATTAAAGAAGAAGAACTTTCGATCACTTTTAATCCACACCTACTTTCAATTCATTTTAACGCTTTGAGCTATTTTCAACTCATTTTAACTTGTGCTTATTTTTTTAAGCTCAGGGCTATTTTAACCGGTGTTTATTTTTTAACGCTCAGAGCTATTTTTAACCAATAACAACTTTAACTAAGTTTTAATCAATACTACCTTTAACATTATTTTTCTGTCACGCCCCAACCGGAGGGCCATGACGGGCACCAGGAGTTAACCCACCCGGGCACCTCTCATCATACTTTCACAAACATAACTAGGTGAGCCACAATGCTAACTCGCCATTCATGTGCATCAATAATGCAAATCTTATCGGGCAAGAGCACTTTTATATCAACATCATCAACTACACCCATATACATATACACAAGCCGACGAGGCTAACAAAATGATATACAAAATATGAGCCGATAAGGCTAAGAGACCTATACACAACTGTCTACGAGCCTCTAAAAAGAGTATGTAACATCATAAAGACAGGACAGGGCCCCGCAATGCCCATATATATACACAAAAGAATAGTACCAACAGCTGCAACTCCGAATCAAATGGAGCTCCTCTACGCAGTCTCTGGATATGCAGTCTAAGGATCAAGTCTATCTCCCTGTCCACCTACAGACATGACGCAGCATCCACAACAAAAGGACGTCAGTACGAACAATGTACTGAGTATGTAAGGCATAAGCAGTAATATAAAGATAACATGAGATAGAAGAGCTATGAGATAGGAGAACTATACATATACCTCTTGAGACGTTCATTATATTTACTTACCCTTTTTCTAATAGAAACCTTCTAGACAGACGCACACATATATAGTAGTACCACACCCGACCATAGAGGTTCGGTGTCACACATACTCGGCCATAACAAGGCTTGGTGTTGTCCATACCCAACTGCAGTGGTGTGCGTGCAATGAATATCATACCCGGCTATACAAGCTCGGTGTTACATAATGGCCATACATATATACATACATATACACACAAGAGTACATAAGTAGCGTCAACATCATCATCATCAATATGTCTTCCTTAAGAGGGCCAACTATCGTAGGATGAGATTAACGATATCATGAGAGTATTAAGACTTATGAGCTTTAGCACTTCTAGAAATGGTGGCGTCATGGAAGACATGGTGAATTTCATGAATAGGTGTACAAAAATGGAATCATGCCTTAAGAAGGAAGGGTTAGCCTTACATACCTTTACGTCTTCTTAACTACTTAACGTTCACCTCCAAAGCTTGAGAAATCTACATTTAAAAGGATTCATACCAAGGTTAAGTCTTAAAGGCACTCTTAAGTTCAAAATAGAATAATTCATAAGCTAGTGAAAATTGGGCTGCATTTCGCCTATTTCATCAACTTCCACCCTATTACAAAACAACTTCCAAACAACCATAACAACATCTATAATATCATAATCAAGTAGTCATATTCCATTAAGTCTTCAAATTCATTCTCATAATCAATTCATATCAACAACTTCACATAAACCCTTTGTACAATTGTATGTAACACTTCCTTGTCATCATTATTATCCTGCATAACAAGATTACACTCATAACATTCTAACAATGGTAACTCAAGTTAATTTACTACCCAAAATATCATTAAATCTATATTTAAACTTCATCTTCCACTTTCTCCCCTTACTCAAGTTGTTCAACAACCAAGCATGCTTAATAATATCAAATAAGCATGAAAACTAACCTTTTATCACCTAAGAATGAGATTTGGATCAAGTTACCAACTTGAATGAAACCCTAACTTCAACACCCATGGAATTCTTGAATCCTACAAACCCTAGTGAGTCTCCCAACACTTGAATATCTTGATTCTTGCTATTTGATCTTTGATTTCTCTTGGGTTTGGGTGGAATATGCTTGGAGGAAGGTTCTAGAGCTTTTAAGAGTTTGGGGAAAGTGGGAAATGAAAAAAAAAAAAAAAAGAACAAGGGTCGTTCATATATAATAAAAAGAAAAACTGGCCCGACCCGGATATACAGCCATTTATACGGTCCGTACAATTTATATGGTCCGTATAAATGGACCGTATAATCCCACCAGCGGGTTCACCCTTCTCTGGAATGGTTCTACAGACCATTATACGGGCCGTATCAATTATACGGTCTGTATAAATGACCGAACAACCCATCTTTTCTTGAAACTTACTCTCGTCGATTTGTTCAACCTCAAATCCTTGTGGAACCTTATTGACACTTGTATAACACTTCATTAACCATATAAGGGGCCCTATAGCTCCCCTCAAGACATTACTAAACACATCATAGCTCACTTGTTGCGAAACCTTCCCAAACATGTCTTACATTTCCACTTCCTTCGACGAACTTAGTTTTATCGATTCATATGACTCCAAAATCTTATGGTACGTGCTTAAAGTTATCAAATACTCTCCTTAATATCCGAAGGACTTTATGTTCACCTTAAGCTTGCGTTAGTCTACTCACAACGCAACAAACTAAAATCTCCGAGATGTAACATTCTCCTCTCTTAGGAACATTCGTTCTCGAATGTTAGACTCTTGGGGATTTTACAAAAATTTTGTCAGAGTTTCCCCTGTAATATGGCACTACCTTCCTATCACAGTAACCCAAAATATATCACCTCACAGGGCCATAACATCAACAACAACAACCATGGCCATATACGACCAAGAAAGCATCAAAGAAAGCATTACATACCTGGGGACAATGGCGTCTCTGCCTGAGTCTCCTCTGGAGGTGGAAATAAATATGGGTACCTGAACTTCATGTCTTCTTCCGCTTCCCAGGTCATTTTCTTTCTGTTATTATTTCTCCATAGGACTTTAACTGAAGCTACATCTTTAGTTCTGAGTCTCCGTAATTGCCTATCTAGAATGGCAATGGGAACTTCTTCGTAGGACAGTTGCTCGGTGACTTGAACATCATCTATAGGTACAATTCTGGAAGGATCTCCAATGCACTTGTGAAGCATCGATACGTGGAAAACCGGATGGACTGATTCCAATTCCGAAGGTAGATCTAATTCATAAGCCACTTGGCCTACCTTACGTACAATCTCATAAGGTCCAATTTACCGGGGACTAAGCTTGCCCCTTTTGCCAAATCTCAAGTCGCCTTTCATTGGCGGCACCTTCAAGAATACCCAATATTTCTCTTGGAACTCTAAATCTCGCCGACTATTATCTACATAGGATTTTTGACGACTCTGAGCTGTTAATAGTCGATCCTGTATAAGCTTGACCTTTTCTATGGCTTGCTGGATCAAGTCCGGCCCTATTAATTTGGTTTCTCTCACTTCAAACCAACCAATTGGCGATCTGCACTTGCGCATATATAAATCCTCATACGGGGCCATTTGAATGCTAGAACGATAACTGTTGTTATAACCAAATTCAATAAGCGATAAGTGATCATCCCAACTACCTCCAAAATTCAACACACATGCCCGTAGCATATCCTCGAGAGTCTGGATGGTACGCTCAGCTTGCCCATTAGTCTGTGGATGAAATATTGTACTAAGACTCACCTGAGTCCCCAAACCTTCTTGGAAGGACTTCCAGAAATTGGCTGTGAACTGTGTCCCTCTATAAAAAATAATAGCTACTGGAACACTATGGAGTCTTACTATTTCTTTGACATAAAGCTTCACATAATCTTCAGCGGTGTATGTAGTTCTGACTGGTAGGAAATAAGCTGACTTCATAAGTCTATCCACAATTACCCATACAGAATTATATTTATGCTTAGAATGAGGTAAGCCTGCGATGAAGTCTATATTAATCACTTTCCATTTTCGAGTCGGAATTTTCATAGCTTGCAACAATCTACCGGGCTTTTGGTGTTCAATTTTCACTTGCTGACAATTAGGACATTGAGCCACAAACTCCGCTATGTCTTTCTTTATTCCATCCCACCAATATATGGATTTAAGGTCATGATACATTTTATTGCTCCAGGATGAACCGAATAACGGGAACAATGGGCTTCTTTTAAAATCTAACGACGCAATCCTTCAACATCGGGAACACACAACCTGCCTCGACATCGGAGAACTCCATCTCCAGAAATCTCAAAGGATGACCTTTCCTTCTGAGGAGGTGTATTTATGTAATGAACTAGTATGGGATCCTCATACTGGCACTCTTTCACCTCAACTACTAGCGACGAGATAGCTGAATTCTGAATGGTGGCTCCCATATTGCTCGAGTCCATTACCCGAGCTCCTAGGCTAGCTAACTGTTGGAGCTCACGAGCTAACTCTCTTATCCCTGGCTGAACATCACATAAGCTACCCATAGATCTATGGCTAAGAGCATCAGCCACAACGTTCGCCTTCCCGGGATGGTATAGGATGTTAACATCATAATCTTTCAACAACTCCAACCATCGCCTCTGCCGTAAATTCAATTCTTTCTACTTGAAAATATACTGAAGGCTTTTGTGATCTGTATAAATATCAACATGGACACCATCCAAATAATGTCTCCACATCTTCAATGCATGAATCACTGCAGCTAACTTAAGATCATGGGTTGGATAATTTTTCTCATATTTCTACAATTGCCTTGAAGCATAAGCAATCACTTTGCCATGCTGCATCAACACACATCCTAACCCAATGCCTGAAGCATCACAATAGACTACATAACATTCCGATCCTTCTGGAAGTGTCAGAACTAGGGCTGAATTTAATCTATTCTTTAACACCTGAAAATTGCGTTCACAAGCATCCGTCCATTGAAACTTAGCTGATTTTTGAGTTAGCTTTGTCAATGGTGCAGAAATAGAAGAAAAGCCTTCTACAAACCTTCTATAATAACACCGCTAAACCCGTAAAACTACGGACCTCCGTAGGTGTTGCGAGCCTGGGCCACCAAGTCTTCACGACCTCAATCTTTCGGGTATCTATTATACCTCGCATTTTGTACATTTGGATATCCCGAGTCAACCAAAAGTTAAGGAGAAAGGTTAGATTTTTTTTTTTGATTTTGTTAAGAATGCCTAAGTTGCATGTTCATCTTTTGTTGATATGGAGCATTAAGGGCAAATTTGGAATAAGAAAAATGAGAGGCTAGGAGTTGCAAAAAAAATATTTCATTAAGTGGCCAAATGGCCATGTGGCCGTGGGGCATGGTGTGGACCCCACCCATGGTTGGCCAATTAATTCAAGTCACTAAAGGGACCATGTGATCATCTTATATTGTAAGACATATGTCTTGGCAAAGGATGACCAAGTCAAATAATTAGTCATCTTTGACCACTTAAAGAAAAGTCTAGAAAATTGGAGAACAAGAAAAGAAAAGAAAAAAAAAAGGAGAAAAAGGGGCCGGCCATGTGCATGGCCATGTGCCTATACTTGTATATATATATGTGTGTGATGACACACAAGACACAATTCATCATCTTTACCTTAAGAAAGTTCAAGAAAAATGGAGAAAGGAAAAAAAAAAGAAATATGCGGCCATGTTGAAACCGAGAGAGATCCAAGAGATAGTGATCATGGAAAATTCTTTTCTCCTTGTTTCTCTACTAATTGGAAGGCAATCTCTCGTCGACGTGGAGTAGTTGTGGGAACGAGAAAATCATTCGTTGTTGCTAAGACTACTTCTAGCCGAGAAGAGGAATTGAAGGAGAAGGTGAGATTTAATCCTCCTTTACATGTTTTATGGATGTCTTGGACGTGTTAGAGTGTATGAAAATGGATGAAAATCATGAGATGTTGTATGATGGTGTGTGGCCGTGGATATGGATTATGTGTGTAGAAGGAATGAATTGATTTTATTTAGTGTTTTGGTTGTTGTGGATATGAATTCCATGATGTAGAATGAAGATTTAATGATCTAAGTAGAGCTATGGTCGTGTGGGCTGATTTGGGACTTATTGTGATCATAATATGGCTTCTTTTATTAATGAAAATGATGTTGCTAACGTATGAAATTGTTGATATAGTTTATGAATTCGGAAGAAGAAAATGTGTCATTGACGTTCCTAATGTAGTTGGAAGATTTCGGGTGGAATGGCCTATTGTTTGAGTTGTTTTGAATATTGTATAGGTTGTTGGAATGTTCTTAAATCATGTGTAAATGGTTGCGGATTAGTAATCGAATATGTGAGCATTGGTATGGAGTTGATCGTATGTAGTTTATTTGAATATAATGAAATATTGTCGAATTGTGTAAAAAAAAAGGAATTATTAATGTTAGAATGCGTTTTGAATCACTTATGGATGTTGTTAGTATGGTTGTTGGTTTGGTTGTTGTTGATTCGGCCGAGTTAAATTCTCGGGGATGTTGAAGTTACAGGAAAATGCTGCCGAAATTTTTGTAGACAAAGCGTTAATTTGGAATTGGATTCTCAAGTGTTATGGCTAATGGTTGGTACTTAATGATGTTATTGTAGATCGTGAGAAGTCGAGACTTAAGTTTAGATTAGCTTAGGAAGCGGCTAAGGTATGTAAAGCTCGACCTTTCCTTCTTTGGCATGTCTTAGTTGAAAATAGGTTATGACACGAATCTCGAGGTAACCTCTATTCCGGTGATTCGAGCATGTTTATGGTCCTTATTGGTTTCTTGATATTCATATTCTTAATGTAGTCAAATTATGGTCTTTATGTTTTTCGCATGAATAGATTTCAAAGATTGCATAAAGGTTTGTTTTCAAAAGAGTTTGGTTCCTAAACGGTTCCTAAACGGTTCCGAAACTACGAAAATCCGTAACTTTCACAGAAAGGCTCGGATCGCTTCGATTTGTTCGTAGAAAGTTCTAAACTGAATAATGTTCGTAACCTTCCGAGGCGGACTATGATCCCTATGGTTTGTTAATACGGTTATGATATATGCTATGCTTCCGAATAACGTCCGAAAGATATTTGATATGACTACGGTCCGATTTTCAAATGACAATCCGTTTAGACTATTTCATTGAGTCTGTGAGTATGATTTTATGTGCATATGGTTTCTCACTACTCGCTCGCAGGGTTCAGATGTCTTTATCGAGACCCGGCCATGACACGTAATCGTGCACAAGTTCATCCTATCATTCACCGAGTCCCCGAGGCCGGCCGGACACGCTACTACCGAGTAAGAAAGGGCCGGGACACGCTACTACCGAGTCCCTTATTAAAGGGCCGAGGACGGGAGTGTCACCGAGTCCCTCACTAGGGCGTGTATATATATATATATATATATATGTATATGCATGCATGATGATGATATGATTTTAATTACCGCGTCCCTCGTCGCAGGGCCGGGCGTGTTATATGTATACGTATATATGATGATTGATTTTACCAACCGAGTCCCCTCACTCGAGGCCTCGGACACATATGGAACTTATATGTTTTTATGATGATTTTATGACATTGATATGCATGATATATGTTTTTAAAGGCAAGTTTTATGATTCTCTGCACTCCTTACCTCAGTATGATCCCGCTGACCGTACTTTCTGCTTTACATACTCAGTACATATCCCGTACTGACCCCCTTTCTTCGCTTAATATTTCATGCCGCGGGTGTACACCCAGACGAGCTGAAGATATTAGTAGAAGATGTTCCAGCGGGATTGGCGAGCTCCATTTTCTCCGGAGTGCTGCCGAGTCAGAGTATTATGTTATGGTATCATGTCTCATGTTAGAGACTTTGCAGACAGTGTCATGTATTTAGTATGTCAGTGACGTAAGCGGCTATGTAAGCCGATGTACTAATATGCATTACATTACAGATTTCATATGTTTACAGATTTTATTTGTCTCAAGAAAGATGAAAAGCATATTATTAATTGAAAGACTTTCATTATGCATTCCATATGATTACGAAGAAGATTATGGCCCAATTCCATGGACCGCGATCGGTGCCCGATTTGGGCACCCATACTCACACGTATTACCCAAAACAGATTTACTGGACAAATTGTACGATATAGGAACAGATGTCATACATAATCATAGGCGCCGATAGAAACCGGCAAAATCGTCGTGGCGGATGGGACCGCCCAAACACATATCATAAACATAACTGAACGTAGACCCAGACACAACCCACATTTATGTCCACAGACCTCTAACAGAACCATCGAGTCATATGACGGACGGTGGCCCCGCCGTACCCCCCGAACAAATAAACATATGCATACGGTAGAATAAGCTCCAAAAGATGGCTCCGGCAAAGGAGCACTCCAAATGGTTGAATGGATATCCTATCCGTCGCGTCGCCAACCGGTCGTCCGTACCCGGGCATGTACGCAACCCCGAAGAACGGGGGTCGCACGAACTATGTACCGAGTATGTAAAGCATGTATAGAATATCGTAAATAAAATCATGAAACGAAAATAAAGTACGAAAGTGTGTACGTAAAATAAGCACGATGTACGTAATATCAAACAAAAAACATGCATGCAAGAACGGTGATCCGGCCCCTTGGGACCCGGGGAACGTGGTCGCCACTCTACGAATCTGGGCGCCACACACATCATACTTCAGAAGATTTTCTCCTGTCTCCGACACACATCATAGTATCAAAGTACACATATATGCAAATATGGTTCAGAGAACCAAACACATCATACTTCGTAAACACATCATACTTCAGAATTTATATACGGTGCCCGGCCCTCAAGCGAGAAGCTCGGGAACCGTGCGCACGATAAAAACTAGCCCGGGACTCGGTGATGGAAATAGACTCTATGCACGAGCAGAAAATGAGAAACTATATGCAAATGTAAAACATACTTTAGACTCAACGGAATATTTGAAACGGAACATACCGGGACGAAGGCGGAAGTCAAATCGGAATAGGACTATGCAAGGTGCCCGAGAAGCGTGCACATATCTCGAGTCAACCCGAGGTGGCGTACGGAAGTCATAATCCTTAACTACTCTAAAATTATCTACAAATGTTTCAAGGCAATCCGGTTTCATTTATGACGTTATAGTTGTTTAAACTATTTTCCTAGCAAAGTACAAGGTACCTAATTCAATTCTATTGAATAAATAAGGGCCAAATCTAGGCTCGGATTTCAAAGAGTAAAGTCGTCTTCAAAGCTCATATACGGACCTATCATGTCTTTGACATGCCAAAGAAGGAAGGAAAGACTTTACATACCTTTTTCACTTCTTATGCCAATCCAAGATCAAATCCCAAACTCTCCAAAATCTACATTTGGTCACAATTACCAAACATTAGTCATGAATGCTTAAGAGTCCCTTTTTCCAAATTATCACTTTGGCTACCGAAATTTCATAAAGACTTCCCCTGTAAATACACCATACCACCAAGTTCAACTTGGCCAATTTCAACAACAAACCCGAGAATGAAACTCGGCCAACATTATTACAAGCAATGCCAACAATTATTCCCAATAATGCTTACAATATTCACAATGATTCCATAGTACCCGAAATCTTCAACAAAGATGTAATCACACATTTTTCTTGTTCTAAATTCATAAATCATATCAACTACCACTCATAATCAACATCATTCATGCAATGTAAGAATTTAAGCTAATGTCACCTTACTTCTTCAACATCCCAATAACGATTACAACTTCGTTCCAAACTATCAAACTTGCATTTTTCATCATAGAATCCATGATAACAACAACTAAAATATCAAATAGAATTAAATTATCATGGATTGTCAAACCACACCTCATTCGGCCACATCACAACATGCATAATCTCATGTTCTTCATCCATTTTACATTATGGAATTCGCAACACAACAACCAAGACGTTCTAAATAAAATTAATTCATCACTTCCACCTACACTACTATATTCGGCCACCTCCCACATTCACAACTTCAACCAAAATCATCAAACTTTCATTTCCAATATAGAGTCCATAATAACCACAACTAGAATACTACATAAAACTTAATTAATCTTGCCTACACAATACATGCATACACACGGCACACACCATGCCAACTTCCATATTTTCATGAATTTTATCCATCCCCACATACTACAATGCAAATGAACCCTTCATAATATATAAAATGGGATTAAGACTTACCTTTCTCTCCAACTTCTTCACTTGTCTAAGATGTGGAAGCGATGAAACGAACGCCCCTATCTTCCGAAATAATTATACCACGTTGTAGAGGACCCTTGAATTGGTAGGAATACATGAAGAAAATAATTTTTGGAGCAAGATTTCATGGGGACAAAAATCATGGAGCATGGCCGAATGGCCCTTCAAATTTTCTCCTTTCTTTTCTTTCTTATTTCTTCACTTTGAATGATGAATAATTAGTCATCTCTCTCTTATATATATATATATATATATCCACTACTAATATGTGAGGGGCACATGCCCTCTCTTTTCTTTTCATTTTTCTTTTCCTTCTCTAGAATTCTCTTTATTTTTCTTGATTTTTCCATCATGGTCAAAGAAGACCAATGTCTTCTTTTTGTGCACTTTAGTCCCCAAAATAATGTGGGCATATACTTATGCCACATGACCAACATGAGAGTTTTCAAGAATTTTCAAGAGCATTGTGAAATTACCATTTTGCCCCTTGACTTCCTCAATATTACCATTTTGTCCCCAACCTTCCGCATTATTTCCACGGCCCATTTTGCGAATTTCTCTTCTTGCCCCTAGCCTTTCTCAATATTTCCGTCCAAAAGAATATTCATAAATAATATTCATAATCAACTTATGCACTAAAATAATTTTGAAAATAGTCTCGTCCTTAACTTCTCACCATTATCTCCCAACGTCCGAACATACGAAATACGGGCTATAACATTATGAGTGTAACGAGAGTCCGTGGGTTCGCTCGGCCCTAAGTAAGGGTTGGGTGCCCATCACACCCTATTGGAAATTAGGGTGTGACAGGTGTGATACTTGTCCGTGATCCTCGAGACTTTCCTTTGTATAGTTCTAATGACTTTTTGAAAGAACTTACATGACTATCGTCCTAACCCCCGAGCGTTGATTACTTGTTTATCTATTGAGTCTGGAATGATGATTTATATGCATATGGTTGCTCACTACTCTGCTCGTGCATATGGTTGTTACATCTTTCGCCGAGTCCCGGGCCGGTTATGTTATCGTGCACACTATGCTATATTTCAGAGTATGATGTCTTATGGTTCACCGAGTCCCTCGCTAGAGGGCCGGGTACCGTATATATATTCTGGTGCTATGATATGTTATGGCGTTATGATATGTTGGGCGGAGATACGTCGGGTTACGGAGATATGAAATCTTCTCGGGAGTATGACGTGTTATGGCACCAAAGACGGGGTGGCGACCATGTTCCCCGAGCCCCATGCATGATTTGTGTTTCAAAAGTAAATATTTTGGTATTCGGGATATTGTACTTATTTTCCGTACTTTTTGTTCCTGCTATGATCCCGTTTATCGTATTTCATGCTTTATATACTCAAGACATATTTCGCATCCACCCCCTTTCTTCGGGGGTCGCGTTTACGCTTCGTTACGTGTGCATGTACGCCCACTTTGGTGATCCGTCGCCCAGGGACATCTACTCTCGCTATCTTGTGTGCCTCTTGTTCCGCAGCCTATATTTTGGTACGTACTCTTCCGTTGCATATGTATATGTTTATTCGTGGGTACGCGGCCCCCCGTCCCGTCATATGATTCTGTGATTACTCTTAGAGGTCTGTAGACATGTATGTGGGTTGTGAATATTACTATTCAGTTGTGTTCGTATGATTTATGTTCTGGGCGGTCCCATTCGCCGTGGTAGCCTTGTCGGCTTGCGTTTGTATATATTTTGGGACGTTGTGCCTTATGATAGCCTTGCTGGCTTCTTTGATATATACTTGTACATGCGACATTTTGGAGATGACGTCTGACCTTTGTGTATGAATATGTTATTTGTATGCGTCGATTCGTTAATCGGGTGCGTGCGAGTGTCCGGCCGACACTAGTCGCGCCACGAGTCGGGTCGTGATGTAAGTGGTATCGCAGCATTGCTTCCGGAATGTCTGCTGCATCGTGTCTAGTAGAGTCTTGTTTATCGGTGTATTGTGCACCACATCTATAAATGTGTAGCTACAGACATTTAGGATGTTACCTTTCTTTCATATCTAAGATCGTGCGATATAGAGCCAGGTCATAGGAAATGAGATTTCTTAAACTAACCTTGATTTCACATAAGGACGACATCGACGAGAAGAAAGTGAGTGACGATATTGGAAGTTACAAAGCACGCAGTAAGCAAAGGTATGAAAGATATATGTCGGTAAGATATTGAAGTACGATTGAAATACAAGTTGAAGATTAAAAGGGAAAGTAAACAAGAAAGTGTAACGGTGCGTTTGGAGTTGGGCATACGAGGTATGTTCATCATTTTCGATCGTTGTTGATATTGGGAGCCCGTGTGGCCGTGATATGATATATATATATATATATATATATATATATATATATATATATATATATATATATATATATATATATATATATACATATGTCGCCATCGTATAGGCATTGTTGGTATTTCACGTGCGGATTTGAGATAGTAAGAATTATAGAGGAAACTCTGCCAAAATTTTCCAAGAAATAAAAAGAGAATGAGACATGGGTTTGTGATACGCCTTGAAAGGTCGTGTCAACAGTAATGGTAAGATTTGACTAAGCTACGAGTACGGACGACATCGAGAAAGAAGTTAATTCTTTGAATTGAGGATAATAATAATTAGGAGGTCGATATCGATATGGTAAAAAGGAATTTGGAAAGGGCTTGTGATATTAAGGGATGATTTAGAAGAGAATGGCAAATCTTGATAGAGCGTTATATTAAGGTACCAACTGAATTGATAAGCAGGGATAAATTATGACGAGTTTATAGTTAGAAGAAATAATAGCATGATTGAGACAAGAGTACGAAGAGGGAAAAGAATTGCGACGGATATGAATGTATTGATAAGACAAATTTTTGTGAGATATCATGGATAAGATTGAGAGAAAGGGTAAAAGGGTAAGAAGTGTTACCCTATAAGATTGATTACGAACAGGATATAATGTGAATATAATGAGGATTGTTATGAATATAAGTAAAGCTTAGTGAGAAAGTGGCAAAAGCTATGATGTGATCTATGTAGCTAGAATATAAAGGCAAGTGTGAAACGGAAAAGCGAGCTATAGAACGAATAAGGAAGGCTTATCAAGTTCTATGGGGGGGGGGGAAGTTTGGAATAAGGGTTATATAATAACGAAGAAATGATAGCGAGAGTAAGAAAAGAAAGGGTAATTGGAAGAAGGAAATAAGAAGAAAGCGAGATAACAGGGTAGTAATAGACCATGACATGTGTAGCCAAGGATACGAGTACTATAAGTGACGGGACTGTGAAAGACTCGGTTATAGAAAGGATGAGGAACGAGGTAAAATGAGGGCAGAAATCCAAAGGCCGATAACCAAGTATTTATAAGTAACGGCGATCAAGGTGTGTTCCTCACCATTGGGAATCTGGAAGTCTAGGACGGAAAGTAGTCATATCCATAGGTGAAAAGTGAATATTAAGATTTGAAAAAGGGCTAAAATAGTAATTGTGGAGTCAGAAGAGTAAGAGACCCTTTCTAATTCGGAGGGAGATGTGTTATGAGAACGTTTCGAAATCTGTTAAGACTTCAACTTACTCCCGTGATTATGTGATGAAGGTCATGCGGTGAGGTGGACGCTATCATACTAGTATTAATGCATCGTATTTCATCGAGTTCCAAAGTTAAGCGTCTTTGAGTGAGAGAAATTTTAGGATGGGTGACCCGGAAGTGTACCAAAAGTCTCTCTAAAGTCGGACAGGAGAACCAAACGGGAAGCTAGAGTAGTCTGGGCGGGAAATTAGAGTATACGGGGGGGGGGGGGAGCGGGCGGAAACCCAAGAGGTCGCGTAGGCCCGGGCGGAGTAGACCGGCGAAGAGAAAGAAGGTGCATCACGGCTACTAGAATTAGGGCGAGTTGGGATAGCGTTTGGAAATATTTTGTAAGCGAGATGGTAATAATTATATGTATACGTATGTATATGATATATCCCATACATGGCTATATCGGCGGTATATATGTATCCCGACGAATCGATGTGGCGGTATATGGAAGGCATTAATCGGACGGGGTAACGAAGTTCAAGTGGGAAAAAAATATATAGATGGCACGGATGTTACAAGGCAGGCGATCTTTGTTTTCACTTACAAAAGTTAAGCTTGGAAAGTTCTAGTACAATGATATTTGGAAAAGAAAGAAAGTGAGTAGATGGAAGGCAAGGGGATCAAAATGTCGGAATAAAGGTGCCGCCTAATTGAGATTGAAACACGGACATAGAACGGAATATAAACAGATAATGGTATAAGTACACCCCTAAGGGGGGGAAGCGGATGAGAGAAATTCAAATGTAAGATGGAAAACATCGACACTGCAATATATTTGATATGATACTTAGACTTCAAGGAGATCCTTGCTGAAACAAGTTAGTAAGACAAAGCTAGTAATAAACGGATAGAAGACAAGGATAGTACTTGAGACGAAGGAGAATTATTTATAAGGATCTTGAATGATATGACATTACAAAGTGGGTGCTTATAAAAAAGAAGGAATACGACAAGAGAATGGTAACGAGTAAAATTAAGAGATATTATAAAGGATAGCATTTACCGAGGTTTGAAAATATCTCCGCGCCGTGAAGTCGTACGTCACCGCTTATATTAATGAGAGTATGTGTTACGGTGACCATATGAATGATCGTCACGATGGAATGGCTAGTAAAATGGTGCGGAGACGACAATAAATATTTGAAGAGTAATGGAAGCTAGTTAAGTTTAAATTAGCCGCTGGTATAGGAGAGCCAAGGACTCAAAGAGGGAAGCACACTCGTATTGAAAGGAAGTTATGATTAGGCAAAGTTTTATTTTAGTCTCCGGCTTATGAATTTGTCACACCCCGATCTTACCGGGGTGTGATGGGCACCCGGCCCCGTGTCCGGAGCCGAGCGAACCCGCTGACTCTTACTACGTACTGAGTTTTTTTTTTTTCTGAATCTCTACGTCAAGTATACACAATAAGATTGCTGGAACATTCTCTCTCTCTTTTTTTTTTTTTTAAAACAAATAAAATATGTACTGTACAAAACTCATATCATGATACAAACTGGCTCCCAAAACCCATATACTCTAATTTTCCTTAGGCTACCCTAACTTTTCATTTGTCTCTTATGTCTCAATTTACAAAATTTCTTGTCAACTTCCTGTGGGTCACCCATCATAGGATTGCTCCACGAGCACGCTTAACCCAAAACTTTCACCGAAATTCGATGCCTTAACGTGATATTTTCACGTCTACTTCCTCATATACCCTTTTATTACCTGGTCTAGAGCCATTCGAAACTTTATAGCTTCCGGGACATTTTCGCAATACGCCCTTTCTCTTACAATTACCTTTTGCCCTTTTAACTCCGGTGTTTACTTTTCACTCTCGTGCCTTACTATCCCTTGTCCCGGATTCCCTGCATTCTCGAGGGTGGCGATCACGCCTCGTCGCCACACCCAAATCCGTAGTATTTCCGAAACAACACATCTCACTTTTGGCTGTTCGCGTATTTTTTCCTTGCTTTTTCCGTTGGGCGTATTCATTTTGGCGAGAATCTCTTTTACCATTCCTATTATTCATAGTACGTACGTAACAATTATCATTGATACTTTACGGGACATACGAACAGATGACATATTCCGGCCATCCGGTACTTCCGATTCGGAGTAACGTGAACAATCATCCAAGCTTACCTGTGTAACTTGCCATCTCGGCACTTGTCTTCTTTCGTCATTACTGAGCGTCTGCGAAAATTGACGAATTCCATAAATTTAAGTATAAGGGACGAATGAGAGATTAGAGTAACCTAAGGAAAACCAGAGTATATGGGATAGCTGGAAACCTCAAGAGGACGCGTAAGACGAGGCGAATTGGCTCGGTAAAAGACGGGGAGTACAACACAACCCTAGAATTAGGATAGGCTTGAACAGTGGTTGGAAGTAGTCTGCGGGCTAGTTGCTGGTAAAAATATATATATATATATGAACGCGTAGGGTATTCCGCGTGTGGTTGTATTGAAGGATTTTGTGCCAAGAACAAAAGTAGCAGACGCTTGAGATATGAACGTACGGTTACAACACCAACGCGTAGTTAAGAAAGAACAACGAACAAGCAAACTAAGGGAGAGAAAGGACAAGTAGTGAATGAAAATGTGGACGAGGGGATAACATAGACGGAAGGTAAGAGAAAACTTAGGATAAAAAGTTTCTGAGATGTCAGGCACGGAGTTAGAAGGAAGATGAGGGGCAAGGTATAAACGGAGACTTTATAAAAAGGGTTGTCGGTATAAGGATCCCCTTAAAGGGGGGGAGATCATATTAGAAAGAGAAGAACTCACGAAAGGCCAAATGGTTTCATTACGATAATAAGAGACGGGCGTGAAGGAAAGGGTAGCTAAAACGGGACCCCCGAAAATACTACGAGGTTTTACAAGGTCGGTTGAACATTCGAGGACGAATGTTCTAAAGAGGATGTTATAGCCGTATTTCGTGCGCTCGGACATTTCGAAGAAGTCGTGGAATGTGGAAGGTGAGATCGTTTTTCAAAACTATTTTAATGCGCAAGTGGGTTATTAATATTATTTAAGAACATTGTTGATATGAAATATTGACAAAGTGGTATCAGAGCGGGTCGGTCCAAGGGTTGTCTGCAAAGTCGTGTCCAGCAGAGTCCTGTTTATGGGTGTGAAGCCGGCCACATTTATAAACAGGAGGCTGCGGGGCATCTAGGGATTGTTGACCTTCTTTCTGTCCTCGCATCGTGCGATAGAGCCAAGTCATAGGAAATAAGATTCCTTATACTAATCGTCAATTTTCGCAGACGCTCAGTAATGACGAAAGAAGACAAGTGCCGAGATGGCAAGTTACACAGGTAAGCTTGGATGATTGTTCTGTTACCTGAACTGGAAGTACTGGATGGCTGGAATATGTCATACAGCCGTATGTTCTGTAAAGTATCAATGATAATTGTTACGTACAGACTATGAATAATAGGAATGGTAAAAGAGATTCGGCCAAAATGAATACGCCAACGGAAAAAGCAAGGAAAGGAACTGCGAACAGCCAAAAGTGAGATGTGTTGTTTCGGAAAGACTACGGATTTGGGTGTGGCGACGAAGGTGTGATCGCCACCCTCGAGAATCTGGGAATCCAGGACAAAGGATAGTAAGGCACAGGAGTGAAAAGTAAACACCGGGAGTTAAAAGGGCAAAAAGGTAATTGTAAGAGAAAGGGCGTATTGCGAAAATGTCCCGGAAGCTATAAAGTTTCGAGTGGCTCTAGACCGAGGTAATAAAAGGGTATATGAGGAAGTAGACGTGAAAATATCGGCGTTAAGGCATCGAATTTCGGTAAAAGTTTTTTGGGTTAAGCGTGCTCAGGTGGGAGCAATCCTATGATGGGTGACCCCCTGGGAAGTTGACAAGAAATTTTGTAAATTGAGACATAAGAGACAAATGAAAAGTTAGGGTAGCCTAAGGAAAATTAGAGTATATGGGTTTTGGGAGCCAGTTTGTATCATGATATGAGTTTTGTACAGTACATATTTTATTTGTTTTAAAAAAAAAAAAAAGAGAGAGAATGTTCCAGCAATCTTATTGTGTATACTTGACGTAGAGATTCAGAAAAAAAAAAAACTCAGTACGTAGTAAGAGTCAGCGGGTTCGCTCGGCTCCGGACACGGGGCCGGGTGCCCATCACACCCTGGTAAGATCGGGGTGTGACAGAATTATTCGGTAATGATGTTCAGGTTAGAGGAGAAGGAAATGGGATTCAAACAAGGATTTGAAAATAATTTGAATAGTGGATTAGTATGTTGCAAGTATAATCTTGCGATAAGGAATAACAACGATGACAAGAAAATATTATATGCAAGCATATAAGGAATGTGTCACACCCTAATTTCCGTTAGGGCGTGATGGGCACCCGACCCTTATTTAGGGCCGAGCGAACCCGCGGACTCACATAATAGTCATACTCACGCTGGCTCTCAAATCATGACACACATATACATAACAAAAATTTATCGAAGAATAATATGCTTTTTGCTTTTCTCAAATCAAATAAAATCTTGCAACATATGAAACTTATAACACAACGCATAATAATATACCGGCTTACATAGCCATTTACATAACCGACATCTAATACCCACAACACTCTGCCAAAGTCTCTAACATAGGACAAGCTGTCATAACATAATGCTACGGCCTCGGCGGCCTCCGAAGGAGCGGAGCTCGCCAATCCCGTGGAACGTCTTAATAATATCCTCATCTCATCCGGGTGTACCGCGCGGCATGAAACGCACCCCCGAAGAAGAAGAGGGTCAGTACGGAATATGTACTGAGTATGTAAAGCATGAAATATAACAAGCGGGACCACACTGAAGTAAAGAGTACGGAAAAAAAATCATAAGACTTGCCTTTTGAAAAACATTTGTCATACATATACATATATCGGTAAATAAAATCATATCATAATCGTATCATCATATTATCGTACGTATATACCGTACCCGGCCCCTAATGAGGGACTCGGTGAGTAAAATCATATCATTGTACATATATCCGTACCCGGCCCTCTAGTGAGGGCTCGGTGAGCAAAATCATATCATGATCATGTATGCATGCAGATATACATATATACATACCGTACCCGGCCCCGCTAGCAAGGGACTCGGTATGCCATCCTGGCCGCCATCTCCATCTCATCACATCATCATACCATATATATATATATATATAGCGTACCGGCCTACAGTGAGGGACTCGGTGAACAATGCGAGAGTTGCACGAATGCGTACCCGGCCGGGACTCGGTGAAGGACATATAGAGCTTGCACGAGCAGAGTAGTGAGAAACCATATGCATATAAAATCATAATCACGGACTCCGAAGTAATCATAATGAATCGTCACTCGAAATCGGACAATAGTTATATCAAAAAAGCTTTTGGACATTATTCGGAAACATATCGTATATTATAAGCACAATGGAGTATCATAAGGATCATGATCATATGTCAAATCAATCCGAGCCTGCCTCGGAATGTTACGACATTAGTCATTATGGAACTTCCCACGAGCATATCGAAGCGGTCCGAGCCTTTCCGTGAAAGTTACGGACGTTCGTAGTTTCTAATCATTTATGAAACAAACTCTTTTTGAAAACCAACTTTTATGCAATCTTTGAAATCCATTCATGCGAAAAACATATAAGTCATAATTTGACTACATTAAGAATATGAATGTCAGGAACAAATATGGATCATAAACATGCTCGGACTGCAAGGGTAGAGTTACCTCGTAATTCGTGTCATAACTTATTTTTAACTAAGACATGCCAAAGAAAGAAGGGGCGGGCTTTACATACCTTAGCCACTTCCTAAGCTAATCCGAATTCAAGTCTCGACTCTCCAAAGTCTACACAACGTCAATAAATATCGAATATTAGTCGTAAACATCAAAGGATCCAATTCCACGCCATTACTTTTTCTACCGAAATTTCGGCGGCATTTCCCCCTATAAATCGAACATCCCGAGAATTCAACTCGGCTAAATCAACAACAACCAAACCAACAAGTATGATAACAATATCCATAAGTGATTCAGAACGCATTCTAACATCAATAATTCCTTTCTACACAATTCGACAACATTCCATTTATATTCCAATAAACTACCTACGTTCAATTCAATACCAATGCTCACATATTCGATTACTAATCCGCAACCATTCATACATGAGTTAAGTACATTTCAAGCAACCTATACAATGTACAAACAGCCCGGTCAACATGCTATGCCATCCGAAACTCTCTAAACTTGGCAAGAGCAACACAATACATTCTTTTCTTCCAAATTCATCAATGACACCAATAATCCATACATTCACAACATTATTTTCATAAATTCAAGGAAGCATACTAGAACCACATTACCTTCCAATTCAGCCCACACAATTAAAATCTTAACTTGAATCATTAAAACTCCATTTCACATCATAGAATTCACATCGACGACAACCAAACTACCACATAAAATTAGTTCATTCCCTAACACCCAAAACAGCCCATTTTCGGCCAACACCACAACACACACATTCCATGATTTTCATCCGTTTCTACACATTACAACAACACTCAAAACATGCTAAATACAATTAAATCATTATTCCTACACTATATGGCACTTACACGGCCACACACACAACACTATATTTCCATGAATTCCATGCATTTCTACACTTCACAACACACATAAACCATGCACAACCACCTACAAGACATGTAGAGAGAATTAAATCTCACCTTCCACTTATTTCTCCTTCGGCTAGAGTTGGCAAATCGCGACAACAAGCGGCTTTCTTGTTCCAACAACTACTCCACGTCGACGAGGACCTTTCAATTGGTATGAAAGCTAGGAGAAACAAATTTTTCTTGGAAAATTTTTCATGGGGCTGGTTCGGCCATTTCTTCTTGTCCGTTCTCCCTTCTTCTTTTTTTCTCTTTTCTCCTTAAGTTTCTAGAATTGAAAAAGATGAATAATCATCTCTTGTCCATATATTTATATATCTATAATAATGTGCACATGACCATGCACATGCTCCATGTCTTTCTCTTTTTTTTTTCTTTTTCTTTTTTCCAAATCTCTAGAATTTTCCTAGGTCACAAAGGATGAAAAATGATGAATTGTCATCTTTTAAATAACATGTAATAAACTTCCATGTGGCCATGGCCCACATGCCTTCATTTTCATGAAATATCCAACTTTCCATATTTAACTTTTGGCCCCAAATTTTCCTTAATAATCCATGCAAATAAATCGTAGGCAACTTATGTCTTAAAACAAAGTCAGAAAAATAGCCTTGTCTTCAACTTGCCGCAACTAACTTAAAATATTCTGACGTACAAAATGCGAGGTATTACATCCTTCCCCCCTTTGGAACATTCGTCCTCGAATGTTCAACTAGTCGTATAGGGTCTTAAAGATCTCGAGGGGGGCGGGGGGGTTTCCTTTATTACAATGGCATGCAATCTTATTTACCAATCATGTTTCTCCTTCGTTTCCTATCGGAGTTCGCAAGTCATTTCCTTTCTGTTATTATTTTGTTGTAGTACCTTAACCAAACCATGTCTTTAGTACGTGACCCTCTTACCTCACGAATGATGTAGTAAGGTCCAATATATATCCTGGGTTAGTTTCTCCTTCCTGTCGAATTTAATTACGTTCTTCACGGACATTATCTTTATGCATAACCATTCGCCAGTCCGGAATTCTAAGTGTCGATACCAATTGTCGTCATATAATTTTCGTCGTTTCGAGTTACTAACGACACGTTCCCTCGCTCAACCACTATCGGCTGATACAATCCGGAAAGAAGTCGGCATATAAATTCACCCTCCTTTTAGTGGCCAACTAGTTCTGATCACTTTGCTTAAATCGTCTTACAATCTTTCTTTACTCATCTTGTCACATTTCAACATATTGTCTCATATCATTACCTTATCTCTAATCCGAACTCTCCTATCGTCCCCTTGCTCGGATCTTTTTCTCCTTTCCGTCACCCGTGATGCCGCAATCTTTACCCGAATGTACGAAGGGGGTCAATTCATTCTAAGAACCGCCTCAACATAGATTCACTAATTCTTATGTTTCACTTTATCTTTGCCTCATTTCTCCTACCACCATCGGAATACCTTTTTGGTTCAACCATAAGCATGTCTTGTTTGTTCTCGCACTAATTCCACTTGGCAATCTATCTCAAACCATCCTAACATCTTTCCTTAATGCACCTAAAATATTATCATAGTGTTGTTATTACACGACCCCAAACTTTTCTCGTTATGCATTTACTTGGTCTCACCTCCGTACAAATATTAATAGGTAACACTAACCTCCCTTCGCACCACTGTGTACTTAACCTTAATCACGCTCGTTCCTTTTCCTGATTCGTACTATTCCAAATCTTACTCCCGTGCTCGCCTTTGCTAGGAGTCTACCTTGTCATACTCCTTTCCCCCGCTTTTCTTACTTCCTACCATAGGAAATTTTTTCTGCTAGCAACCACTCTATGGCCTACATCTTAACCTCTGATCCCGTATAGCCGTACTACCTTTCACAATGTTTCCGTAAGCTACTCGTTACTTTTCTCTGTCATATTCCCTCCTTAAGTCTCCATTTCTTAATATCATGTCATTCCGGATACTTACAATTAATTCTCAACACCATCTCGATTATTGCCCTGACTTCTATGCTTTTGCTGCTGGCTTTTCATTCTCTCTAGCTTGTCTTAGCAAGGAACTTTTCCTGCGGCCCACGCATTCGTATCCAGGACATTGTAGCGTCGATTGTCTTCGCCTTACACTTGTATCTCTCTCCCTCGCTTCCCCCCTTTAGGGGTGTAGTTATACTATCGCCCAATTCTACCTTGCCCTAAATCCGTATTTTCAATCTCAATTGAGCGGTACTGTTATTCCGGCATTTTGATCTTCTTGCCGTTCATTTACTCGCTTTCTTTCCTTTCCAAATATCGTTGTATTAGCACTTTCTAAGCTCAACTTGTAGTGAAAACAGCATCAACTTGCCTTATAACATTCGTGCCATTTATATTTTTCTCCTCACTTGAACTTTGTTACCATCGTCGATTAATGCCTTCTACATACCGCCACTCGATTCAAGGGATACATATATCCGGCGATCTAACCACGTACGGGATATCCTGTGTGTACCTATGCACACATATAGTCTCTACTATCTTGCTTACAAGATATCTCCACACGCTATTCCAATTCACCCTAATTTAGTACACGATGTATCTTTTTCCTCTTTATCGGTCTAATTTGTCCGTTCTGCGCGACATGCCCGGGGTTTCCACTCCCCCGACTCTTAATTTGTCTTTAAGTCATTCTAACTCCTCATTTTTCTCCTTACGGCTGAATTTGAAAAACTTTGAAAAGCTCCTGCGGGTCACCCGTCCCGAGATTTCTCTCGCAAAGACGCTTAACTTTGAAACTCCCGGTGAAATACGACGCTTTAACGCTAGTATAATCGCGTCCACCTCACCGCATGACCTCGTCGTCGTAGGTGGGTGAGTCGAAGTCTTTGATTTTCGCCCTTATAGCATAATTACTATTTTACCCCTCTTTGGTACTCGGTATTCGCTTTTCACCCGTGGATATGATTACCTTTCGTTCTAAAGCTTCCAAATCTCAATGACAAGGAATATACCTCGATCACCGGCTACTTATTACTACTCGGCCATCGCCCTTCGAATTCGTCTCATTTTCACTTTATTTCGGGAAAATTTCGGGAGAAGTTTCCTCTTCAGAATCGTTACTTTCCCAAAATTTGTGCACAGAAATACCAACAATGCCTCATGGCCAACACACATATATGCATATCGCATCATATCACGGCCTCCGCAGGCTCCTATTACCATCATCAAAGACAAAATAGTGAACGTACCTCATATTTCCAACTCAAACGGACTCCGTGGCACTTTCTTGTTTACTTTCCTTTTTAATCACAACTTATGTTTCAACCGTACTTTAATATCTTGCACGACATATGCCTTGCATACCTTCGCTTACTGCGTACTTCGTAACTTCTAACATCGTTAATCGCTTTCTTACGCCGGGATACCTTTCTCGCCTATGCAATCAAAAGTTAGCGGAAGAAATCCATTCCTATGACTTGGCTCTATCGCACGATCTAAGATGCCAAAGAAAAGAGTAACCGTCCTAGATGCCCGTAGACTCCGTTTATAAATGTGGCGCGCTTCACACCATAAACGGGACTCTACGGACACGACTTGCGGACAACCCCAGACGAACCGCTACGATACCAATTTGTCACACACCTAATTTCCGTTAGGCGTGATGGGCACCACCCTTATTTGGGGCCGAAGCGAACCCGCGGACTCACATAATAGTCATACTCACGCTGGCTCTCAAATCATGACACACATATACATAACAAAAATTTATCGAAGAATAATATGCTTTTTGCTTTTCTCAAATCAAATAAAATCTTGCAACATATGAAACTTATAACACAACGCATAATAATATACCGGCTTACATAGCCATTTACATAACCGACATCTAATACCCACAACAACTGCCGTAAAGTCTCTAACATAGGACAAACTGTCATAACATAATGCTCGGCTCGCGGACTCGGAAGGAACCGGAGCTCGCCAATCCCGGCGGAACGTCTTCTAATAATATCCTCATCTCATCTGGGTGTACCTGCGCGGCATGAAACGCAGTCCCCGAAGAAGAGGGTCAGTACGGAATATGTACTGAGTATGTAAAGCATGAAATATAACAAGCGGGACCACACTGAAGTAAAGAGTACGGAAAAATCATAAGACTTGCCTTTTGAAAACATTTGTCATACTTATACATATATCGGTAAATAAAATCATATCATAATCGTATCATCATATTATCGTACGTATATACCGTACCCGGCCCTCTAATGAGGGACTCGGTGAGTAAAATCATGTCATTGTACATATATACCGTGCCGGCCCTCCGGTGGGGCTCGGTGAGTAAAATCATATCATGATCATGTATGCATGCAGATATACATATATACATACCGTACCCGGCCCCGCTAGCAAGGGACTCGGTATGCCATCCTGGCCGCCATCTCCATCTCATCACATCATCATACCATATATATATATATATAGCGTACCCGACCCTCTAGTGAGGGACTCGGTGAACAATGCAGAGAAGTTGCACGAATGCGTACTCGGCCAGGGACTCGGTGAAGGACATATAGAGCTTGCACGAGCAGAGTAGTGAGAAACCATATGCATATAAAATCATAATCACAGACTCACTGAAGTAATCATAATGAATCGTCACTCGAAATCCGGACAATAGTTATATCAAAAAGCTTTTGGACATTATTCGGAAACATATCGTATATTATAAGCACAATGGAGTATCATAAGGATCATGATCATATGTCAAATCAATCCGAGCTCGCCTCGGAATGTTACGGACATTAGTCATTATGGAACTTCCCACGAGCATATCTAAGCGGTCCGAGCCTTTCCGTGAAAGTTACGGACATTCGTAGTTTCGAATCATTTATGAAACAAACTCTTTTTGAAAACCAACTTTTATGCAATCTTTGAAATCCATTCATGCGAAAAACATATAAGTCATAATTTGACTACATTAAGAATATGAATGTCGGGAACAAATATGGATCATAAACATGCTCGGACCCGCAAGGGTAGAGTTACCTCGTAATTCGTGTCATAACGTATTTTTAACTAAGACATGCCAAAGAAAGAAGAGGGCGGGCTTTACATACCCTTAGCCACTTCCTAAGCTAATCCGAATTCAAGTCTCGACTCTCCAAAGTCTACACAACGTCAATAAATATCGAATATTAGTCGTAAACATCAAAGGATCCAATTCCACGCCATTACTTTTTCTACCGAAATTTCGGCAGCATTTCCCCTATAAATCGAACATCCCCGAGAATTCAACTCGGCTAAATCAACAACAACCAAACCAACAAGCATGATAACAATATCCATAAGTGATTCAGAACACATTCTAACATCAATAATTCCTTTCTACACAATTCGACAACATTCCATTTATATTCCAATAAACTACCTACGTTCAATTCAATACCAATGATCACATATTCGATTACTAATCCGCAACCATTCATACATGAGTTAAGTACATTTCAAGCAACCTATACAATGTACAAACAGCCCGGTCAACATGCTATGCCATCCGAAACTCTCTAAACTTGGCAAGAGCAACACAATACATTCTTTTCTTCCAAATTCATCAATGACACCAATAATCCATACATTCACAACATTATTTTCATAAATTCAAGGAAGCATACTAGAACCACATTACCTTCCAATTCAGCCCACACAATTAAAATCTTAACTTGAATCATTAAAACTCCATTTCACATCATAGAATTCACATCGACGACAACCAAACTACCACATAAAATTAGTTCATTCCCTAACACCCAAAACAGCCCATTTTCGGCCAACACCACAACACACACATTCCATGATTTTCATCCGTTTCTACACATTACAACAACACTCAAAACATGCTAAATACAATTAAATCATTATTCCTACACTATACACACACACACACACACACACACACACACACACACACACACACACACAACACTATATTTTCATGAATTCCATGCATTTCTACACTTCACAACACACATAAACCATGCACAACCACCTACAAGACATGTAGAGAGAATTAAATCTCACCTTCCACTTATTTCTCCTTCGGCTAGAGTTGGCAAATCGCGACAACGAGCGGCTTTCTTGTTCCAACAACTACTCCACGTCGACGAGGACCTTTCAATTGGTATGAAATCTAGGAGAAACAAATTTTTCTTGGAAAATTTTTCATGGGCTAGTTCGACCAAACCCTTCTTGTCCGTTCTCCCTTTCTTTTTTTCTCTTCTTTTCTCCTTAAGTTTCTAGAATTGAAAAAGATGAATAATCATCTCTTGTCCATATATTTATATATCTATAATAATGTGCACATGACCATGCACATGCTCCATGTCTTTCTCTTTTTTTCTTTTTCTTTTCTCCAAATCTCTAGAATTTTCCTAGGTCACAAAGGATGAAAAATGATGAATTGTCATCTTTTAAATAACATGTAATAAACTTCCATGTGGCCATGGCCCACATGCCTTCATTTTCATGAAATAGCCAACTTTCCATATTTAACTTTTGTCCCAAATTTTCCTTAATAATCCATGCAAATAAATCGTAGGCAACTTATGTCTTAAAACAAAGTCGGAAAAATAGCCTTGTCTTCAACTTGCCGCAACTAACTTAAAATACTCCGACGTACAAAATGCGAGGTATTACAGAATGGTGCCTAGGATTGTTGTATATGGTTGAATTGAGTCTCATTTGAATACAAATCCCTTAGCTATGGTATTTTCGACGCATTGGATGAGTAATCCGAAATACAGTAATTAATGAAAATAATAAGTCATTAGCAAGGAAATACTATTGCAAGCCATCTAGGTGATACCATAAGTGGAACTAAGATGACATGGTTAGGAATTAAGAAGTACGACAAAAGCATTAAAAAGAAGATGGAATGATATGAATATAAAGTATCACTAGAGAAGCAAGCGAGGAAAAGTGCGCGACTAAGAAAGTTTCCAATTAGTAGGCTCGTGAAATAAAGGAACTAAGCCAACGGAAGGTGAAGTCGTGGAAGTAGGTGACGATAAGATCACAAGAAAAGGATCGAAGGATATAACTAAAAGAGATGGACACTTAAGGAATTAAGAGGTTCGCTTGGTTGACAAATCAAAATGACAGACAATAGCCTCAAACTATGAGAAAGACTTATTAAGCGATAGTCGGCAAAGGTTAAAGGTAGAAGGAGAGATCCAAAGGAAATGATCAACGGACACCACGTTCGATTAGATCCATCGGGTGACAATGAAACCTCGTGGAGCAAGCAATATGATGGATCTTATTGGAAAAGGGACAAATGAAGGTTACAGACAAAAGCAAGAATGAAAAGATCTGAATTCGCCGCATGATTAAGAATCTTGGTCATTTTTCGACAAACTTTTGGGTTCACCCTAATTGTTAGGTTGAACTAAGGATCAGAAACTTTAAGAGTAAATTGAAGGAAATGGATGGTTAAAGAAGAGTTTTGAGATGTTTTTGATATAAGTGCAAGAATTATCGTTAGTTAGTCAGCTACCAGAAGTCCAATTGAAGGAAAGAGAAATTAAGTGAGGCATTGCGGTGTTAAATTAGTTGAAGGATAAAGTATCGCAAGAATTAATTCAACTGCTATAGAAAGCAAAGGGTGCTAAAATGGGATCAGCTTTGAGGTTATGTTTAAGGTAGTGAGAGTAAGAATAAGTCAACTCCAAGGAGATAAAGGCTTGGGATGTCTGTGGAACGTAAGAAAAATATGGAGGGTTTAAGAGAACAAGAATTTCCAAATAAAAAGGAAGATGGCATAAAAAATGAGGTGAAAGTATGTAGTAATCACGGCATGAAAAGGGCATATAAGAATGTGAACAACGGAAGCTGAAGAGACAATGAAGGCAGAAAAGCATGGAGAGTTAGTGGACAGACAGATAATAAGAAAAAAGGATGTCCTTGGGTACAGGCGTAAGTCTTGACTACAAAAGAAGAAGAATAGATTGCATAGTTCGAATAAGTTCAGTTTTAACGGGCAAGTAAAACTGCAAGTAAGTAAAGTAAATACTGACAAATACGGGTAAAAACATTGATATCTACCTCGAGCGAACCGCCTCAACATTCGAGGACAAATGTTTTTAAAGGGGGGGAGGATGTTATACCCCGCGTTTTCAGAGCATAAGTATGGCATGTACCTCATCGTATTAATGGAGTGTCGGAGACATCCCATGATGTTTTGAAAGGCACAAACCATGGAAAGTACGTAACAACGAAGAAAAAGGGTGAATTACGACCTCGTAAGTCGTAATCGGGAAAGAGTATTTTGAAACACGAGAACATGGCCATTATTAGTATAATGAATGAAGAATATCATGTATGGAAAGTTTCGGAATATTTCGAGATCGAGAAAATTGAAGAAAATAAGTTCGACGAAAATTTGGGAAATGCTGGGCGAATTTTTAGTCAACTTTGGAGGCGTATATCTCATAGTATATGTGGAGTTTTAAGGTGTTTCAAAAGCCTAAAATGAAGTTCGTCGAGTCTAGTTTGTAATTAAACAAACATTTCATTGATAGGACATCGGAGTAGAGAGTTATAGACGTTACAAACTGAACTGTCGACGCAGAAACAGCATTCTGCTGATCTTTGCTACGATCGTCAGCTACAGTGAAACCGACTTTGGCATTTTTTTAAAGGGACAGAAACCTCATTTTTTTCAGCACAAAAAAGGTTCCAAAAAATTCAGCCATTTAAGGGGCTCTTGGACAGCCCCTCTCCCTTCCTTTCTACATAATTAAATTGAGGGATTTCATGGCTAATTGAAGGAAAAAGATGGAGATCCCAACAGCCATGGCAACTCACGGCCATGGCTGTTCTTGAAGAGGTTACATGTTGACTTTAAGAGCTTTGCTTCTAAGGTAAGATTTCATTCCCTTTTCCATGTTTTGGAAGTGATTAATATTGGTATGAATTGGTGGATGTGGAATTGAATGCAAAAATCGTGTGGGTTGATGTTAAAGCTTGTTTGGGCCGTGGGGGGCTATTTTAAGCTAGAAGTGGTGAGAAAATTTTAATTAGTATTGTTGTTGTTGTTGTCATGAATCAAATGATGAAAGTAAAGGGAATTTGATGATTAGAGGTGAAGTTATATTTGTTTAGTGGGCTGTTCTTGTTAAATTGTTGGATTATGTATTGAGGGTCGAAGAGAAATTTGGATGGAAATACATATATTTATCTTATAGGATGTTGAGAATGTTGTTATTGATGTTGTTAGTATTAATTTTGACTTCTTTACGGAAATAAAGTTATTAATTAGTCGTATTCCAAGTTGGTTGGTTGGGAAATTTAGAAAACGAGGTGTGTCGTGTTTTATGGCATATGTTGCTTTGTTGGAAATGATGTTATTACTATTGGTTTTGTTGTTGATGTTATTGGTTGTTGAATTGGAATTTCGGGCTAGGCACTTAAATGGTGGGAAATGCTGCCGAATTTCGACGAGAATTTAAAAGGACTTTCATTAAGTGTTTAAGACGAGCGTATGACGATGATCCTAACGATATTATGGATGGTTCTATATGTAGATTACGAGGCCACGAATAATTTTTAAACGAATTGCAAGACAGGAAATAGGTCGAAAGTCGAGAATTTGTCTTCCAGGTATGTAAAGCCTAACCTTTCTTTCTTTTGGCATGTCTTAGATGTAAGTAAGATATGATACGAGCCTTGGGGTAAATCTATTCATAAGATCCGAGCATGTCTACGATTCTTATTCACTTCTTGATGTTGGCATTCTTAATGTAGTCGAACTATGGTCCTTTTGTCTTTTGTATGATTGGATTTCAAATGTTGCATAAGGAGTTTTGCTCCTAAAGGATTCTATGTCGGATAATGTCCGTAACTTTCATAGAAGGGCTCGGATCGCTTCGATACGTTCGTAGAAGATTTCGTAACAAGTAATGCCCGTAACTTCCATAGGCGGGCTCGGATTGGTGTGATACTTGTCCGTGGTCCCCGAGACTTTCCTTTGTATAGTTCTAATGACTTTTTGAAAGAACTTACATGACTATCGTCCTAACCCCCGAGCGTTGATTACTTTTTTATCTATTGAGTCCGGAATGATGATATATATGCATATGGTTGCTCACTACTGCTCGTGCATATGGTTGTTACATCTTTCGCCGAGTCCGGGCCGGTTATGTCATCGTGCGCACTATGCTATATTCGGAGTATGATGTGTTATGGTTCGCGAGTCCCTCGCTGAGGCGGGTACTATATATACATACAGTGTTATGATGTGTTATGGCGTTATGATGTGTTATGGAGATATGTCGGGTTCGAGAGATATGAAATCTTACGGAGTATGATGTGTTATGGCGCCAAAGATGGGGTGGCGACCATGTTCCCTGAGCCCTATGCATGATTTGTGTTTCAAAAGTAAATATTTTGTTATTCTGGATATTGTACTTATTTTCTGTACTTTTTGTTCCGGTTATGATCCTGTTTACTGTAATTCATGCTTTATATACTCAGTACATATTTCGTACTGACCCCCTTTCTTCGAAATTGCGTTTCATGCCGCAGTACGGTACGCCCACTTTGGTGATCCGTCAGCTTAGGACATCTACTCTGCTATCATGGTGTGCTCCTTTGTTCCGGAGCCTATATTTTGGTACAGACTCTTCCGTTGCATATGTATATGTTTATTTAGGGGTACGGCGGGGCCCTGTCCCGTCATATGATTCTGTGATTACTCTTAGAGGTCTGTAGACATATATGTGGGTTGTGAATATTCTTTTGTTCAGTTGTGTTCGTATGACTTGTGTTCTGGCGGTCCCATTCGCCGTGGCAGCCTTATCGGCTTGCGTTTGTATATATTTTGGGACGTTGTGCCTTATGATAGCCTTGCTGGCTTCTTTGATATATACTTGTACATGCGATATTTTGGAGACGACGTCTGACCTTTGTGTATGTATATGTTATTTGTATGCTGATTCTGGTTAATGGGTGTGTGCGAGTGTCCAGTTCGGGGGCTAGTCGCGGCTTACGGGGTTGGGTCGTGACAGCCACACCTCTACCACCCCTCGACAGGCTGACCACAAGCATAACAAACATCTGAACATAAATGGCACTGTCCAGTATGTAACTTACCACACTGAGTACATCGTGGTAAAGGTGGCCTCATCTGGCTTGAATCACCTCTATACTGAGAACCTAAGGCTCTTGAACCTAGGCCTGGTCCTGAATAAATAGGTCGATCAAATCTGTGGCCTGCAAATTGTAGAGGTGCACTAGCTGCTGAGTGGCCTGAATGCCTAGAATACTGCTGCCTCTGACCCCCTCTAAGCTCACTTACAACACCTGAAGATCTGGCTCTTTTACTATAACCCCTATCACGCTCATGCTTGACTCTCCGCTACTGCTTACTCTCCTCAAGATTCTGAGCGTCCGCCTGAATGCGAGAAATATCCATACCTGTCTGAAGGGAAGCCGTCATGCAGTCATCAATCAAATGTGGTCCCAATCCTTTCACAAATCGATAAACACGATCCTCCATCTTAGCTACCATAGCTGGAGCATATCTAGTCAATGAATTAAAATGAAGACTGTACTCATGAACGCTCATGCTCCTCTGTCTAAGGTTCAAGAACTTATTAGCTTGGGCCCAACGAATCTCTGGCAGCAAATAATGTCGAAGAAAAGCATCTGTGAACTCCTGCCACACGGGTGGTGGTGCATTAACCCCTCTAGAAGATCCAAGTATCATACCAATGAGCAACAAAATCCCGTAATCTTTAGGAAGCCAACTCTACTGACTCAGTGTCTGAGGCATGCATCACCCGCAACATCCTTAACATCCCATCTATAAAGTTTTTCAGGTCCTCATCTGGTTTCGACCCAAAGAATTCTGGAGGGTCTAAATTAAGAAAATCTCAAACCCTGGCACTAACAGCCCTATCACCATGACCCATATCCTGACGTTGGGCTTGCGGGGCTACTAACTAGGTCAACAACTGAATAGCCTCTCGCATCTCCTGACCCGAGGCATCACGCCGAGGAACTGGGGGTGCTGGAGCTGGAGCTGGAGCTGGGACTGGAGCTCTTCTATGCTCCTTTGAAGTGGGTAGAGTATGAGTAGTCTGAGATGGAACCTCGTTCTGGGACTCTCCCTCCTCAACATCTACAAACGGTACCCGTCGAGTTCTCCTACCTTGTCACGACCCAAACCGAAGGGCCGCGACTGACACTCAAGACCCTACTCGGCTGAATGCCATACTATCACCACACTCATACATCACAATCTTATGTGAACCTTTAAATTATGAAATGACGCATCCGTCAGGTAAAATATGACAAACCTTTTAATAAAACTCTTTCATCAAGTCAGGGACTTCTCCCTTATCGTTAATTCAAAGAGAATCTTTAGTCACAATAAAATCTTTAAAACAATGCATATGAACGCGTCGACCTACATGGCCGCTCTTTACATAACTGTCGACATCTCGACGCACTCTCCACAGGACACTGTCTGCAAAAATCTCTAACATAAATGAGATACCATAACATAAGTTGGGCCAGGGCCCTAACGTACCCATAATGCATCTGACTTGAGGACATACATAAATACTCTGACTCGGCAAGACTCCAAATAGAAATGGAGTTCACCAATCCAGCTGATAGCCTAGGAACGTCCTATGGAAAGTGTCCTTTACTCAACTGTCTGCACCTGTGTGGCATGAAACACAGTGCCCCCAGGCAAAGGGACGTCAGTACGAATAATGTACCGAGTATGTAAGGCAGAATTGAAACATTATATCTCGACTCGAATGATAAAAGGGTAACAGACTCAATCTGCACCTGCAACCAATACTGATAATTATGTATGTGTATATGAGCTTTTAAAACATCATGTGTGTGTGTGTGTGTGTATATATACATACATACATATATATATATATATATATATATATATATATATATATATATATATATATAATGCACTCCTTCACGCCTCGCTCGTGTACCCCCCTTGTGCATAATAGCATAATGACCCTATTGGGCATCATAATCATCGTATACTAGCTGATCAGGTGGTTTGCGTATATAACGCCTTACCCCTTTTCCCCTCACCTATAAAATCATGTCGTACATATATATAAGTGTGCAAATGCATAATAATCTTTGTAAACCATCAAAAGAACTCCCTTCGGAGCAACTTTTATGTCAAAATGGGAACTTCTTCCCCTTTTCATTTGTCTCCTTCGAGACTTAAAAATCAAATATGAAATGCATATGAATAAAGAGTCCTTATGAATGTCCCCTTCGAGATTTAGACATCATCATGGAAACATACAACTTATGGATGCCCCTTCGGGACTTAAGAGGTCAAGGATACGCTAAATCCTATACCATCTAGGAGCAGAGTCTTTGGAACTCGCTTGCTTACTCTGTTTGTTCATAAGATAAGGATCATACCAAAAGAATAGAAAGGACAGCCTTAACATACCTGGAAGCTCACTTCTCGACTTTCCAACCTACCTCCTGTCTTGAAATCTACATATAAAATCATTCATACTATTGTTAGGCTCATCGTCATATGCTTGTCTTAAGCCTTCAATTTAAATCCTTTTAGAATCTGCCAAAATTTGGGCAGCATCTCCCCTATTTATATCCCTACCCCGAAATCACAATACCAACAACCAACAACAACAATAACAATACTAACATTAACAATATCATTATCAATACCAATATACTCCATTCCATCCCAAAACTTCTTTTCATAATCAATCCATGACAACAACTTCATGCAACCCCTTATACACTCATATACGACAATTCCTCAACATCATTATTATCCCTCATAACAAGATTATGCTCAAAACATACTAATAATTATAACTCAAGTAAATTCACAACTCAAAATATCATCAAATGCATATTTGAACTTTTCCTCCAACTTTCTTCTCCTCAAATCTTAACATAATTACCAAACAAACTCATAAACATGAAACTAATATGAAATCTTACCTCAAAATTCGAGAACACTTCAATTCCATGGTTTCTACAACTTAAAAATACTCACCCAAACATCTTCAAGATGAGAAGACAAATACAGACCTCACTTGGAAACCCTTAGCCACTTTAATCTTCACTTTGATCCTTGGTTTAGGCTTGGAAATATGTTGGAATATATTTGGAGAAGTTTCTAGGACTTCCTAGGACTTGGGGTTATGCTAAAAAAGAAACAAAAATGACCAAAATTGTCATATAGACATGTACGAATATTCATGTATGTTGTGGAAGTTGGAGGAAGGTTCTAGAGGATTTGGGAAGGTTTGGGGAGGTTTTGGATATTAGATGAATGTTGTGGGAAGTTCTAGAGAGATGTGGAGATGAAAAATGGTGAAAAATTAAATGATTTAGATGACTTAAGGGGTATATATAGTAGCCCAATTTGGTTTGGGGCTAATGGGCCGAAATTGGTGGGCTTTTAAATGATTTCTAGTATTTCCGCGTAGGTTTGCAGGCTTCTAGCAGTCCGTTTTAAAACGCCCATAACTCCCTACTACGATATTGTATTGACGAAAAGTTTATTGCGTTGGAAACTAGACTCGATGAACTTCCTTTTAGGCTTTTGAAACACCTCAAAACTCCTGATATACCGTAGAGTTATACCTTTCTGAAGTCGACCCAAAATTGTCCCCCATCTTTTCTCAAAAATTCCAACAAACTTAATTTCCTTAATTCATTTGTCTTCCAATCCTTCCATAGCTTATTATATGAATTTAAAACTTCATAACCATAAGATAGGAGCATATAATCTCATATATCTTTGAAGGTAACTCCAGTGTCCATACTTAAAACAACCAACACCAACGAATCTCAACGTACAAAACTACGGGGTGTACCAACTTAGCCAAAGTTCAACATACTTATGTTTAAATTTGATAAGTGCTTCTCCGAAAGTAAGGGGTGTGATATCCTTCCCCCCATAAAAACATTCGTCCTCGAATGTTTAAACTAGTTTTGTACTCTGTCCTTGATCCCATTCTTTGGTACATCCCCTTATCGAATCATTCTTCCCGTTAACATATCACATTTAATCGTACCATCACTATAACAGGTCTCCATTGGTTATTTACTCACTTTTTCCTACGCTTACTTTTATCCTTCCCGAAATCTTGTAGTCCATTCCCCGACTTTTAACCTGTTTAAATTCGCTCATACCCTTCATAGCCTTTTACTGAATTTACTAACATCATAGGTTGACAAACCTTTCTCTACTCTCGTAGCTAATCTCTTTGTTCTTGAAATTCATAAGTCGGAAAACATGCTTCTGAAGAAATCACTAACATACCTGGATACCGAACCACAGTGTTTCTGTCCTCTTAACTGAGGTCTAAACCAACTATGACCTCATGTACTCCAATAGCTCGTATTTTTCTCATTTTACCTTACTTACCTTTAAATATCATAACTTACCTCTTGATATTCTCATAACCCTCGTTCTGCAATTGTGTTAATTCTCTAACTAGTCGTAGCTCTTCTCAACATAATCATCTCTGCATCAATGGCAAACATAAGTTCTGACATTATTTCATTTTACCAACAACTCCTGATTTGTAGGAACTAAGTACCTTAAAATCACCGATCTAACTTATATAAAATCATCTTAATATCTCCAGTATCCAAAGTATGACAAGAACAACCCATATCTTTATGGCATTCTTTAACTTAACTTTAACATATAATCGATTCCGTAATCCTTTCTATAAATCATTTCTTTGAGTTAGCCGTAATAACCTTCTCTCTATATTAAGCCACAGTAGGACTCATTTGTCGACTTTCCCCGAATCCCTCAATAGAACTTGTTCCTACAAAACCTCGAATGTAGGTCATTTTAATCCTTTGGACTACTAGTCATCTTTCTCATAAATCATTCTTCAAACTACACTTAGACCATCTTAAAATTCCCTTAAAAGCAACTCGCAATTAACAAATCGACATATCTCACCTGTCATCTTGTCACCAGGTTTCCCTTTACTCTGCTTTTGTAACATACGTATTCAAACGACTTAGTTTTCAAATTTTTTTTTTGGCAGAATCTGCCCTGTAATTCTTACTATCCCAAACCTGCACATAGCCCAGAAAACGCATCCAATGCCTCACAGGGCAACCACAGAAATACAAACGATCCATAACTCAGCTATACCAAATTCTTCTCATATACCAACATCAATAGACGGAAAACATACCTTTATGATGACCAGGCTTCGATTCTTACCAATACTATCCAAGGTTGAACAACCAACTGCTTATTAACAATCTCATCAACAAGACTGAGGGATTTCTACCCTAGCTTTATAGCACGATCTAGAACAAGAAAGAAGAGTAACCATCCTAAACGTCCTGTAGCCTCCTGTTTATAAATGTGGCGTGCAACACACCATAAACAAGACTCTACTAGATACGACTTTGCAGATAACCCCTAGGACTAACTGCTCTAATACCACTTCTGTCTTGACCCAAACCGGAGGGCCACGACTGACACTCAAGACCCTACTCGGCTGAGTGCCATTATAACAGCCCAGGCCACCGCATGTAGAAATTGTAAGCATTGGAGCCTTTGCCCCTCACGATTTTAAAACGCGTCTACAAGGGAGAGGTATCCAAGAACTTATAAAGCACTCTTCGTTCTCCTCCCCAACTGATGTGAGATTCGCCTAAACCGATATGGAATTCGCCTAAGGCAAGCCTTACACTCACCCCCTTGGGACTCAGCGTCCTCGCTGAGGTTTGCCCCACCACCGGCTCTGATACCAACTGTAACAGTCCAGGCCACCGCATGTAGAAATTGTCTGCTTTGGAGCCTTTGCCCCTCACGGTTGTAAAACGCGTCTACAAGGGAGAGGTATCCAAGCACTTATAAAGAACTTTTTGTTTTCCTCCCCAACCGATGTGGGATTCGCCTAAGGCATGCCTTACACTCACCCCCTCCCCCTTGGGACTCAGCGTCCTCGCTGACGTTTGCCCCACCATCGGGTTTGCCCCACCATCGGGTTTGCCCCCACCACCGGCCCAAGACCGGCTCGATACCAACCGTAATGTACAGCCCGGTGCCACCGCATGTAGAAATTATCCGCTTTGGAGCCTTTGCCCCTCACGGTTTTAAAACGCGTCTACAAGGGAGAGGTATCCAAGCACGCTTCGTTCTCCTCCCCAACCGATGTGGGATTCGCCAAAGCGGACAATTTCTACATGCGGTAGCCTGGGCCGTTACAGCCATACTATCACTACACTCAATAATGAAAATCTTAAGTGAACCTTTAAATTATGAAATGACGCTTCTGTCATGTAAAACATGAAAAACCTTTTAATAAAACTCTTTCATCAAGTCAGGGACTTCTCCCTTATCGTTAATTCAAAGAAAACTTTTAGTCACAATAAAATCTTTAAAAAAAATTTCATTGGTCAACCATTTTTCACTGGCCAAAAGTCAACTACTGGTAAACCATTTTTCACTTTAAGGTTCTATTTCTCATAAGTCATCATAAAACTCGCCCGACTACCTCGGGAACATTGCCACCCATCCCCACGGGTCAAAATTATACTAACAAGGCTCAAGAAAGGGTCGCCGAGGGTAAGTGGTTCAAAAGTGCAACAACAACTAAACGGGTCGTTATATCAGATACCAATTAAACAATCATTTGTCCTCGAACGAAGCAAGAGAGTACAAAAGATGATGGTAACCAAGGAATCTTTAATATAACAACACAGAAGCCTCCACGGCATGAAGTACGCCAAAATAACAGTCCATTCACCTTATCAGTCAAACTTTCTTAACTTAGCTCAAAGACTCAATTTTCATAATTCCTATCCTCAAAATTTCTTTCACAACTGATCCTCGAATATAAGAACTGCCTCCGCTTGAATTCTCTGATTCCATAAAACACACCTCTGAACATGATCGATGGATCCTACAAACATTTCCAAAATTACACAACCTTTGAAACATGGACACAAACCATAGCCCACTCTGAATCGAGAAGATATTCCGATTTCGTTAACCTTTCTTTCACACCTCCTAAAGTCGTTCTTCGTATCATGATTTCTTAGAAACACATAAACACACATCAAAAGCCCGAAACCATGACTTAATCTTTCCAGAATAGAATTCTTGCTCGATCTGTGAACTCTACGTAATTCCAATTCCATCAGAACTTATTTTGCTCAAAGCCGATTTCGCTATTTCCAAGTCAGTTAATTTCGTAACCCAATGTCGAAACTACTTTGGCCAAAACCCAATGCCTAAGCCTTTTTAAATCTTCGAATCATCATACTAGAAGCATACCCACTGATTACCTTGTCGAGTCCGAGCCTGAGCCCGTACTTCTCACAACCATAGTACCTCCTCAAATCATTACCATGCACCGACGTAAACCATTATAATTGTTTGAATAGCTGCCCTCGATAAAATATCATCAAGTCTACTAGCAAACCCCGATAAACTCAGTAAACCTGTCATACCTTAATTCTGAATTGAAACCCACAAGTCCTTCTGGAATTATAAACATAGCCCACCAGGCTCTAATCAAACAATTCTGACTCGAAATGAACGCACAAACCCCTGAATACCACCAATAGTCACCCAAACTGACTATAAACTTTCAAAAAGTAATCACAGTCCTATCACACATCTGTGGCGACCAATTCTAGGATTTTTCTTATGCAAAGTCAATCATGTATGTCCCTTCGGCTCAGAAGGCTAAATTCTATCCAGTTATCAACTCCAATACCAAAGAACCATACCTTATGATCGCAATCTTCATGTTGCTAAACCTTCACCCGATACATGAATCTGATAGACCCCGTGAACTCTAAATACCTCAAAATCTCCTTGTGCTTCCCTTTAATTTGCTCACGATTCCTAACGTTTGAACGCAAAACCTGCGGCCTCATTTAATGCACCTTTAACCATCGAATCCTCATTTGTGATACCTTGATGCCTATAACAATTCCAAAAGTATCAAATCTTACAACCACCGCTCTAACCCTCACGCAACTACTTCCAAGTCCTTAATATCCAAAAGTGGCTATGCCGTTAATATTACATGCAACACTATACAATACCTTGAATACGATCTCATCTCGAAAAAATAACTCTAGCCTTCACATTATAGGGACTTCCAAAATTCCATTCCTTTAAACCCCACGAAATCATCCATTGAAGAGTGACACAAAGTTACCCAACTGTGTACCACACAAGCCACTTCTAAAAGCCTTAACATGTCAGTTACCTGAAATTTTCTTCTCACTAGTCGCTGATGACAAAACCTCACGGAACTTCGTCATATCACCTAGTCCATTTCTGTAGACTTCCTCCTTTAAGCGTACTCAACAATCGCACTTTATCTGAATATGCAAGACAAAAACACCACAAATCATACTGACCCAAGTAATCCCGAAGATGTACCTTATTCTTGCCGATTCTCGATCTACTATACCTTTTCTTGACTCTTCAATTCCCTAATTCCAATCAAATCACAATCATCGCCACCATCTAACTATCACTCCAACCCACTCAATAGTATACCGCATAATCATAAGCCTCACAAACTAGCCAAGTCAATCCTGGTAATAGTAGTATGCCGCACACTGTACACCCTAGAGTTCCCTTACCTCACTCAGCTCTAAAACTGATTACTTTCTAAATCCAGCATTTCACATATACAGTCCTACTAATGTCATCATGAATTTCCACCAAGGTGCCCTTGCGCAAATTCCCTTAACTCAATTTTCGAAATATTCTCCACAACTTGAATTAAATCAAACTGCATCACTAATCTACCACTTCAAATGTCTTTAAACGCTACTTGCCTGCAAAGAATCACCTCTTGCCTTACTTGTCGAACCAGAACACCTCTAACAAATCGTACGATTATATCCCCCTTCATTTGATCAACTCAGCCGAGTAATAACACCAGTAGTAGTAGGATATAACTGAATCTTACCCAATAGATACATTGCCCTCAACCCTAGTCCAAATTTAGATGCAACACCCAATAACCCTCTGAGTACCAAACTTATGCTGGCTCAACACTGAACCCTTACTGAAGGACCGGGACCACATATGCCCAATATTTGAAGTCTCCACTAATCACAAGTAACCTTGCCTTCCGACCTAAAATTGGTAACCACTTTCCTGAAAGAACCCACAAACCACTAGTTCTTACTTTACCACTACCATATTACCACGTCGAAGCCCAACTTCACTTTTCACGATCGAATACGAAATCCGCTTTCCTACAACTTGCAACCTTATCCTGACGAGCACGTCAGATACCAATTGTTCCCTTCTTGTAGCGGAGATTCATCTATTCAAATTCTCTTCCTTACGTCTCCATTCCATAAGACAAGAAATGCTTTTACCAATATACCTTAAGAAATCTTACTTAACTACATGTTTTCCACAAAAGTTGTCCTTCAGGTCCTTATTCTTAACTTCTCTTCTTTATTACGTGCGGTCACTATCCTCTTGCCAAATCCGATGATCTTTACCAAACTTACACTCGTCCCCGCATATCGACAACTAATACACTGCAACTGCTGAATCGTTGACCTGTCATTGGCACACCTGTGGCATGCAATCCATCATAATACCTTGACGATATTGAAACTTTTCCCAAACCAATCATACCTCGAGCAATTAATTCTCGTTAAGCCATAACTTTCACTTCTGCGACTCCCGAACAACCCAACACTAAAAATATAGAGATCATGTGACCCTCTATACTATCTCTCCCATTTCTCATGAAAACCCTCCACAATGAATGAGTCTTAACCACAATCCCACACAACTGAATCCTCAAGCCATAGCTAGAAACTAAATTTGGTTACGCATCCAAATCTAGATGACACATCTCGTACCATACCACAACACGTCATAACAAAACCGTTCCCATAAGAATTTAAAGATGAGTTTCCACTATCCGTGAGAGAATAAGACAAGAAAATTCAGATACCATGATTTCTAAGTAGTAAAAGAAAGGTTTCCACAGAAATAGGTTTTGATGAGATTCATAAAATTCAGGACACATTTGTGATTAGAACTTCATGATTTTTAGGATATGGATTATCTAGACTGTCACGCCCCAAACTCAAACGGGATAGACCATGCTCTATATACAACTACTATGAATCTGTCAAGGACTACATGTCAGCTTAAAAGATAATTGAGGAAATGTAAACAACTTATGTATACAAATGTTTGGCCATGGGCCTCTGATAAACTCTGACTCATGCAATTGAATACAAGTGAACCCACATGTACAGTCTATGAAGCCTTCACGAATTTATATATATATATATATATATATATATATATTGTACAACTGATGCACATATCGGGACAGGGCCCGGACTTACCCATTAATCTGTGTACATGAAGACTCTAGATTTGACTCAGCTCCATATAGAAGTGGAGCCTACAATATGTCACTGAGAGTCTGCAATTTATCTAGCAAGGATGTCTACAAACCTGTATATCTGAACTTGCAATGTGAAACATAACAAATGCGCGTTCCCGACTAAAGGACGTCAGTACAGAAAGATTGTATTGAGTACATAAGGCAGACATGAAACATGTATATAATCAACTGAAGCTTATAGAAGAGACAACTAAAATGTAACAAACAGATATAACTGGAGGCTCTGAAACATCTTTAGGAACACTTACTGTACTTCGTTCTTTCTGGACTTTCTTTAGGATCTTTCTAATGATATCTTTAAGTCTCTATGTGGAGCGACGTTCTGTGGTCCCTTACTATAATACTTGGGATCATTGTTCATTAGATTTTTTTATTTACTTTTTGTAGAACCTGTATACAAGACTAGGCCATACAATATCAATGTAATATCTATATAGCCCGTAGGCAAGGATCTGTAACTGTATTCACCTGTTTCTGACTAACACAATATAAATAATAATAAAATAAGAAAAAAACTGAGAATCAAGGATACTCTAAGGGTTTACTTACCTTCTCTTACCCAACTCATATATAGTATACTAGTATAGCTAGCCGGCCACATATAGAGCTCAATATATTTCTATATATCTCTTCAGGCCATATAAGGCTTGGTGTATCTATCCAGCCGTAAGGCCGGGTATATGGATATACTCTCCGCCTGTATAGACCCAGCATAAAGATACTCTCTCCGACCGTATTGGCCCCGTAAGGATACTCTCTCCGAACATATAGGCCGGACATATAACATCTCTCACTAGCTGATTGGCTAGGCATCAATTTATATATACGTATAACTCTATATATCATGTATATGGTAGAAATGTACAATAGTATACATATGGTCTCTCTTTACCTCTATATCAACATGGAATAAGTGTAGAGTAAGTATGATCTCCCTCAACGAGACTAAATAGAACATACAGGAAGTGAAACACTTTTGAATAAAAGGACTCTATGATATACACTTGTCTTATATTGTTACACCTCGGATAATTTTTCGTTGATGCCCAGTGAATAGGTTAATGAAGAGTACAAAGTATGCGACATTTCAATAAGTAAGAAATAGCATTTAATGATTTTAAATAAGATTTGAAAGACATTCGATGTTAGACAGAAAGTTATGTTAGAAGGCCATGTGCGATATGCATCGGAAAGGATTTGTGAGTAGTAAGTTGATTAAAACCTAATGATGTGTTGGGGAAGAGTTATAATGCCCCTTAGATTGTTAATGAAGTGATAAACAAGTGTTAAGAAGGTTCCATAAGGATTGGAGATCAAACGAGACGACGGGATCGAACTTGGTGAAGCAGTGGGTTTCACAGCCAGGTTCCACGGCCAGCATTGTGTTCCACGAACCGTGGATGAGTCCGTGGGACTGCCAACAGAGGAGACGACTGGCTGGTCATGAACCACGACCAGCTTCACGGACAACACTAGGTTCCACAGACCGTGGAGCAGTCCGTGGAACTCCCGACGGGCTGAAATGTTCTAAGTGTATAAATGTGTTCCCAACTTCATTATTACATTTCCAACACTTCTCCACTTCTCTCTAAAGGCTCTAGGGCATTATATATATTTCGTGAACAAGAATTCAAAGGAAATCAAAGGTGATTATCATCAAACCAAGTGAATCAAAGTAAGAAAACCCACTAAAGTTCATCAAAAACAAGGAAATCAAGTGAAGGAAAAATCTAGGGTTTTGCTCAAGTGAGGTATATGCCACCAAGGTTCAATCCTACACCATCTAAGGTAAGTTTTATGATGTTTCTATGTTATTTAAAGTATTTAGAAGTTGAAACACTTTGATTACAAAAGAATATAAGAAATGGGTCATGAATGTGTGAATAGTAACACTTTTGAGTAAATGTTTGGAATGAGTTACGATTCTTGATGCTTTGTGAATATGATAATGTTATAAACGATATTGAGAGTATGGAAATCAACATTGTATGTGAATGAGCGTATTGTCGAGTTATGACTATGAATATGGATAATTGAAGTGAATTGTGAAGTAAGAGTAATGTAGATGACTAAAGGCTATTGTGATGATATTGTGAACGTTGTTATTGATGTTTGGGAGTTGGTGTGTAATACGAGGGAAGTCGTATAAATAAAGGAGATGTTGTCCGATTTTCTCTAGAATTAGTCATGAATGCTAAGCTATCTATTATCTAATATGAGTATGCACTTCAATGAAGGTAGAACGTGAGTCTTGAAGAAGAACGTACAAGTGATAGAATAGTTGCACGGGAAGGTATGTAAGGCTAACCCTTCTTTCATAAGGCATGGTTCTTTGGCCAAGTATCTCTCCTTCTATGAGCCCACGATGTTCTCTAATGATTCTATCTCTAGAAGCTATTAAGCTTATGATGCTCAAATGATACGATTGTACTAAGTTCCTCATATGACGAGTAATACTCTAAGGATAGAAGGTAATGAATGACGGTAGTAAAAAGGCTAAAGATAGATATGAGCTTATATGTATGAGTGCCCATGAGAGGCTACTGTGAACACCGAGCTTATACGGCCGGGTAGAATATAATGAATATGTGTGTGTGCCATGAGAGGCTATTGTAAACACCGAACTTATATGGCCGGGTAGAATATAATGATTATATATATATATATATATATATATATATATATATATATATATATATATATATATGTATATCTATGTATAACGATGCGCGCACACCACTGCAGTTGGGTACGAACAGCCCCCGAGCTCTTGGTAGGGCTGTGCACTGAGCCTTGGTAGGGCCAGGTACGTGAAACACCTAACCTTCGTGGTCGGGTATGCTATATAAATGCTATGTATATGACATCTATATGAGTACGAATATGTTAAGACCATGTAAGTGCCAAGTAAGGGCTATGTATATGCAATATATATGATATTGGCATGAGTATGAAAGGAAATATGAATACGAATACGAAAATGGATACGAAAGGTAAATGAGTACGGATATGAATGTATGTACGCGAATTCGCAATAGAATTGGAACGTCCCTATGGAAAGCAAGTAAGTGCTATGATGATGATTCTATTATCTCCCATCCTATGTTATTTCATATGTTGACTATTATGCTTTCACATTGATATTGATCATGCTTTACATACTCAGTACATTCTTCGTACTGACGTCCTTTTGTTTGTGGATGCTGCGTCATGCCGCGAGTGGCCGGGGGAGACAGACTCGATCCATAGCTGTATTATCTCAGGGACTACATAGCGGAGCTCCATTTCATTCGGAGCTGCAGCTTTTGGTATAGATTCTTTTGTCTATATATTCATGGGCACGGCGGGGTCCTGTCCCGCCTATATGATATGATATGACGTACCTTTTTAGAGGCTCATAGACATTGTGTATATGGTTAGATATATTCGGCCTTGTCGGCCTATATTTTGGATATCATTTTGACAGCCTTGTCGGCTTATGTACAGTTGTATGGGCATAGTTGTTAATGATGATATAGATGTGTTATTTCCCAATGAGACTAGAATGATGATGAATGAAAAGCATGATTTAGTATGTGGCTCACCTAGAGATGATGTGAAAGTATGTTAAGGGGCACCCGGGTGGGATAGCACCGGGTGCTCGTCGCGGCCCTCCGGTTGGGTCGTGACATACACGATTCGTCTGACTCTCTCATTATGGATTCATGCCAATGAAAGAATGGTACATAGCCTTTACATAGAATTATTATAATTATCAATTAAGAGATAAGTTTCCTTATTACACATATATCTTATGAATTATTCAAGTAATGGGATCTGCCATTCTTACTAAACAAGTGAGTTCTGTATAACTATATGAGGACTCGATACTATACAATTAATATCTTAAGATGAGGCAACTGGATGTAAATAGAGGACTTGTAACACTTAGCTCTCTGGAGCTCATAAAGAGAAAGAACAACTAATAAGACATAGCACCAACAACTGATGTCACACAGAAGAACTTCTGTCAATACTTTATTTCTAGAAACTCAAATAGAAAAGGAACATTTGATGATACTTTATGCTAACGACGACAATCACACACATACTTTCCTACGCAATTAGGGATGTGTAATCTGATACAACTAGGATCACATGAGAGGACAAACTATGCTCAGATGGAGGCTCACAATAATCAAGTTCTTGAAACTCATCTAGGGAAAGAGGCATGTAATTGAACCTGAAGCTAACAAATGTGATAGACTACTTGCAGGTACTATTCTATGGATCTTCTTGGATCTTCAGATGGAGGCTCGCAATAATCTTGTTCTTGAAACTCATCTAGAGAAAGAGGCGTGTAACTGAACCTGAAGCTAACAAATGTGATAGACTACTTGCAGGTACTATTCTATGGATCTTCTTGGAATGCCTTATGAACTTGTAACACTTGGCTCACTGGAGCTCATAAAGAGAAAGAACGACTAATAAGACATAGCACCAACAACTAATGTCACACAGAAGAACTTCTGTCAATACTTTATTTCTGGAAACTCAAATAGAAAAGGAACATCTGATGATACTTTATGCTAACGACGACAATCACACACATACTTTCCTACGCAATTAGGGATGTGTAATCTGATACAACTAGGATCACATGAGAGGACCAACTATGCTCAGATGGAGGCTCGCAATAATCTAGTTCTTGAAACTCATCTAGAGAAAGAGGCGTGTAACTGAACCTGAAGCTAACCAATGTGATAGACTACTTGCAGGTACTATTCTATGGATCTTCTTGGAAGTGAAACACTTTTGAATAAAAGGACTCTATGATATACACTTGTCTTATACGATTCGTCTGACTCTCTCATTATGGATTCATGCCAATGAAAGAATGGGACATAGCCTTTACATAGAATTATTATAATTATCAATTATGAGATAAGTTTCCTTATTACACATATATCTTATGAATTATTCAAGTAATGGGATCTGTCATTCTTACCAAACAAGTGAGTTCTGTATAACTATATGAGGACCCGATACTATACAATTGATATCTTAAGATGAGGCAACTGGATGTAAATAGAGGACTTGTAACACTTGGCTCTCTGGAGCTCATAAAGAGAAAGAACGACTAATAAGACATAGCACCAACAACTGATGTCACACAGAAGAACTTCTGTCAATACTTTATTTCTGGAAACTCAAATAGAAAAGGACCATTTGATGATACTTTATGCTAACGACGACAATCACACACATACTTTCCTACGCAATTAGGGATGTGTAATCTGATACAACTAGGATCACATGGGAGGACCAACTATGCTCAGATGGAGGCTCGCAATAATCTAGTTCTTGAAACTCATCTAGAGAAAGAGGCGTGTAACTGAACCTGAAGCTAACAAATGTGATAGACTACTTGCAGGTACTATTCTATGGATCTTCTTGGAATTCCTTATGAACTTATATTCTAATCTTCTGAGTCATCTTACTCTCGGGAAGAACTATGTTCTTCTTTATCAACTAGTTTCATCTTAAGTACATTTTATAGCCAAATACTGCTAATCAAAATACTATCAACACATCTCACCTTAACTTGAGAACTATAGACCTTATAAAAGACTTCTAATGTCGTTAATACGAATCACCTTAAAAAAATCTAGATCCCATTCACGTTACCCGGGAACTACCAAATGGTACATCTTACTAACTTTCTACCTTCCACTACCCAAATAACTATCCGTACCACTAATCTTACGCACGCTCTATGGTTCACTTAATAATACCTTAGGAACTCTCAACATAACCCACTGCATATACTCTTCCATTTCAATATTAATTTAAAAGGAACTTCCAATCATTCATCTTAGCCCACGTGCTATAATTCCTTCACCCATTATAGCCTATCACCATTATTAATGTCACGACCGATGAGGGGCCATGAAGGGTACTCGAAGCTAACTACCAATCACCACTCATTCTAATACTCATCAAACTTATCCTGCATACATTTATTATCCTCACACATCTAATCATAAGGAAAGCCATTTTCAATTTCAAGCATATCTGCCTTTATATACATAAGCCCTTCAGCTGTCAAAATAATATATATACTGTCACACCCTAATTTCGATAGGGCATGATGGGCACCCGACCCTTACTTAGGGCCGAGCGAACCCGCTGACTCTCGTCATACTCATAACCATACTGGGCCTGCAAAACATGACACAAGTACATAATGAAATTTTTTTTCGAAAACAAACATGCCTTTCATCTTTGTCAAATCAAATAAAACTAGCATCGTATGAAATCTGTAACATATGAAGTTCCTTACATAATGCATAACAATACATCGGCTTACATAGCCGCTACAAACCGACGTATCATACACACGACACTCGTTCGCAAAGTCTCTACCATAACTTCGTATACCATACAAAAGCACTCGACTCGGGCAAAGACTCCGGAGGAAATGGAGCTCGCCAATCCGACCGGGAACGTCTTCTCAACACCACCTACTCATCTGTGGGTACCTGCGCGGCATGAAATGCAGCCCCCCGAAGAAAGGGGGTCAGTACGAAATATGTACTGAGTATGGAAAGCAGGAAATACGAAAAACGAGATCATAATCGAAGTAGGGAGTACAGAAAGTGAGCACAATAGCCAGAATACCGAAGTGCTTGCATCTGACATACAAATCATGCATAAGAGGTACAGCAGGCAAATATGATAATCAGAATGCCAATATGTTTACTCCCGAAATCTAAATTACGCATATCAATGTCATGAATCATATCCCGCCCACAATGGGACTGAGTGACACAAGTAAATAATCATCATATACATACCGTAGCGCATCATAACATCATAACCGATCATATGAAATGTCATTAACCGATGTGGGATTGGCCTAAACCAATGTGGGATTGGCCTAAACCAGTGTGAAATTTTACCTCACCACTGGGTTTGCCCCACCATTGGGTTTTCCCCACCACCGGCTCTGATTCCAACTGATCATATTCCAGAATACATATACATAACATATAACGTAGCATATATACACAGTACCCGGCCGAAAGGGGCTCGGCGTACCGGACACATCATAACACCATAATATATACACGATTCCCGACCAAAAAGGGGCTCGGCGAACCGGACACATCATACTACGGAATACACATCATACTTCAGAATACAACATAGTGCGCACGATAACATAACGCCCGGACTTGGCGAAAAATGTAACACGTAATGCACGAGCGGGAATCGTGAGTAACCAAATACAGTTTAAAACATTTTCAAAGACTTAATAGGTTAATTAAAACGAACCATCATTTATAAGCCAAAACAGTAGTCAAATTAGATTTTCTTCCGAATATCACTCGGGAACATATCAAATCGGACTTCAGAAATCATAGTTACGTATCAAAATCACATATATAAAAATCCTTATTTCAAACCCGACAGATGAATAAGTAATCATACTCGGGGGTCGGAAAGAAAGTCATATTGAATTCTTTCAAAAGCCATCGAACTATACGACAAGAAAGTCGCGGGATCCACGGACGGCGTAACCCAATGGGCCCGCCTACGAAAGTCATAGTCATTATACGTTATCGAATCATTTACGAGCATATCAAAGCCATCCGGTTCTGTCTGTGAAAGTTACGGACGTTCGTAGTTACAAAACTCTTTTGAAAACAAAACTGTTTATGCAACGTTTGAAAACCAATCATACAAAGACATGTAAACCATAGCTTGACCATATAAAGATTCCAAAATCAAGAAGCAAATAAGCATCGTAAACATGCTCGGATTTTACGAATATAATTTCCCCCGAAGCTCATAATACATCATAACTTACTTGCATCTAGGACATGCCAAAAGGAAAGAAGGATAATCTTTACATACCTCATTTGCTTCCTAGGCTAATCCAAACTCAAGTCTCGGCTGCTCAAAATCTACAATAAGGTTATTAAGTACCAAACATTAGCCATAAGCGCTTAAGAATCCAATCCCAAGCCATCGCTTTATTTACAGAAATTTGGGCAGCATTTCCCCCATAAGTTCAACAACCCCGAGAATTCAACTCGGCCAATATTATCAACAACAATACCAACAACCATTCTGTCACACCCTAATTTTCGTTAGGGCGTGATGGGCACCCGACCCTTACCTAGGGCCGAGCGAACCCTCTAACTCTCGTGGCACTCATAATCATATTGGGCCCTCATAGCATAACATGAGTACATAACGAAAGCTTTTCGAAACAACTCGCTTTTCATCCCTTTCAAATCAAGTAAGACACCGGGATCGTATAAGACCCGTAGAATAATGCATCACAATACATCGGCTTATGGAGCCGCTTACAAAATCGACATACTACATACGACAATCGTTCCGCAAAGTCTCTAACATAGAACATGAAACCATATCATAATGCTCTGACTCGGCAGTACTCCGGAGAAAATGGAGCTCGCCAATCCCGCTGGAACATCTTCTGCTATTATCTTCAACTCATCTGGGTGTACCTGCGCGGCATGAACGCAGCGTCCACAAGAAGGGACGTCAGTACAAGCAATGTACTGAGTATGTAAGGCATGAGTAAAACATTTTAGAGGATACAAAGTGTTATATCCGGCATTTTTGCGTATTTGAAAATTTAGAAGTGACCTTGACTTATAAGGAATAAGGTTATGTTTGGACTTTTCTTAGTATGTGTATGTCGGTTATGGAAGTTTGAATGTGGAAACACGGGAGAAAGGCTTTAAGGCAAAATCGGAATTTTGGAAATTTGTGTCAGAATTACAAAAATGTGATTCGTAAGTTGGGCTCAAAAAAAAAAGAAAAAAAATTGAGGCCCAAAGCTTGAGGGGTGGCCGGCCATGGTTTGGCCCAAACCCATGAAGCTTAGTCATGTGATTAGTCACATGAATAATTAGTATAAGAGAAGGAATAAGGAGCTAATATGTAGAAGTTTCAAGAAAAATCAAAACAAATCAAGAAAAAAAAAAAAGAAAAGGCCATTCGGCCATGAGAGGAGAAGAGAAAAAAGGAAAGAAAGAAAAAAATTTCTAGCCTTCAATGTTGGTTCAAAAATTTTGATTTTTCTATATTCCTACTAAGCTCAAGGTGCTCTTCAAAGTGATATAAATATCTTGGCAAGAAAGTGATTTTGGTGGCAAGTGGAGGAATTAAGAAAAGGTAAGGTTTCATGTTCCTTTTATGTTGTAGAAGATTTATGGATGTTAGAGTGAATGGAATTGAATGGAAATCATGAAATTATGGTGTGTGTGCATGGCCGTGCGGTGTATGTGCATGTGCATGTGTGGCCGTGAGTGCCCTATGTGGAGAAGAGTCTATTGAATTTGTTTAGTATGTTAATTATGTTGTTATGGCATTATGAAGTAAATAGAAGGTTAATGGTTCTTGCTATTGTGGGAAAAAATTGTTGTAAGGTTGTGATAGGAAATTATGCAATTTTATTGAAGTTTATGGAAATATGGAGATGGAAGTGGTAAGACACAAATTATGATCGTTGTTAATGAAGTTGGAAGAAAAAAAAATGTGTTATGGAAATTTATGGTGAAAATTGGAAGTTTTGGATGGATTATGGTTTGATGGAGATTTTGTATATTTTGTAGAATAATGGGAAATGTGTTCGAATTGTATTTGAATGGTCTTGAATTAGTAGATAAATATGAAAATGTTAGTATTGGATTCGAAAGTGTGAAATTAGAATGGAAGTTAATGCATTATGTAGAAAGAGAGACTATTTGTGTTAATATGTGTGTTTTGTAGCGATTATTGGTGTTGTTGATGTTGTTGTTGGGTTGGTTGTTGTCGTTTAAGTTAGTTTAATGCTCGGGGATGTTAGATTTATAGGGGAGATGTCGCCCAAATTCTTGTAGACAAGTAAGGGCTAAAAATAAGCTCCCTAGATGCATATGATTTACATTTGGTGACTTTGACCATTTGCAGATTCTGGATGAAACGGGATTTGAGTTTAAGCAAGCATAAGACGTCCGTAAGGTATGTAAAGCCGACCTTTTCTTCACTTGGCATGTCCTAGACTTACTAGGTTGAGAACGGAACCTCGGGACTAATTTTGCTCCTGGAAATCCGAGTTTGACTTTGGATACTATTCATTCAGCGCGATTGAACTATATACCTCATATTTGGTTAAAAGAATGTCTAACCTTCGTAGCTTCCACAAATGAATCCAAATCGCTTCGAAACTTCCCTAGATAACGTTATGGAGA
>NC_081349.1:49343690-49370791 GCF_029784015.1 Lycium ferocissimum | reverse complement strand
AAGATCGAATGTGCCATAATTTCACGGCACATCACTGCCTAAATACTCTTCCTATTACTTATATCTTGCTTTCCATTATGGGACATGATATTGAGACTACTTATGTATTATTATTCAGATTTGTAGTAATTGGTTTAAATGCTCTTGTATGACCAGACCAGATACTGGGGTAGATTTCATTTACTTCTGCACTTATTTATATTATATCCGTGAGACTTACGTTATTTTACTTTCTTCCGCTATTTTCTCTCATTTGTGAATATTGGGTTGACGGTTCACCTACCAAGGTAGGAAAGATAGGTGCCCGCATGACTTAATGAATTTGGATCGTGACATATAAACTATCAAAAATCACAATGAAGCAATAAATTTCATGAATTCTATGTTCAAAACTCTGCAAGGTTTTTTTTCAAAACTCTGTTTGACATTAAAATATGAAAAATCACGATAAAGCAAAAAATTTCATGAATTCTATGTTTAAAACTCAGCTTGATTTTTTTTCAAAACTTTGCCTGATATTCAAAACTCAACCTGATCAGGCAGATTTAATGTTTGACCTTTTTCTGTTAAACTCTTCCATGAGATCATCACAATTTTCTTTTCTTGTATCTTCCGCATATGGAGGGAGAGTTGACCGTGGTTCGTGATCCCCTTTGTGTGTCCGAAGAACTGCATCTTCCACATTTGATGTTACTTGGTGTTTCTTTTTTCTTGGACGATATATTTTCGTTTGTTTTCTTTCAGGCCTGATTTTTAAATCTGGTGGGTTTAGTATCATATCCTTGATGTTTTGTGGAACAATCCATGATTCTTGATTTCCAACTGAGAGGATTTCACCTTTTTATGTCTTTTCCCCGTGCTTTTTTCTGAACCGCCTTACACTATGTAGATTCGTTCAAACTTCTTTTATCTATGACTGCCATGGCATGTGTGCATGGTAACTCGTCAGTTTGGAACTCCAAGAAGTCACAACTCATGTCCTTTTGATTCACATTATATTGATAACCTTCATATTTCATGACAAATTTGACAACAGTGATATTTTTCACCTGTGGAAAGTAGTAATATAAATGACTATTTATAAAGTTAGGGCTTCTGAAAACTCAAGTTGGGCCTTAAGGCAAAACATGACTAACTTTGGAACTTAAAGTTAGGCCTAAAGGCAGAACTTGACTAACTTTAGAATGTAAAGTTAGGCCTTAAGGCATATATTGACTAACTTTGGAATGTAAAATTCTACCTTAAGGCCTAACTTAGGTAATGTGTTATTTTGGTAAAATATACTTACTTTCATTGTGAAGCCTCTACTTATCCTTTCAAGCAAATTTTCACCCAAAACGAGGTCAACCCCCCCCATCCAATCTTCTTTGGAAAACCCAAATTTTTGGTTGTTTGCTAATATTGGCCCCTTTGTTTTCCCTTAAACCAATTCATTGTCCTCTTTATTTGTTGAGAGCATGTTGTAACACCTGTTGGTGCGAAACGAATGTGCCCATCTTTCAAGTGGTTCTTCTTCTATGTATTTTGCAGCTTTTGGGTCAGTGTCACGACCCAACTTTCGGGCCGTACGGGCACCTATCGTGTTTCTACCTAGTAGGCGAACCCTTACCAACCAACCCAATATTCAACAGTTTTGTTAATAATATAATACTTAACAATCACCAATTAAAAATAAAACTCCTCATGACTCTGTTATTGATACGAGAAAAATGAAAAAACCCTGGCATCTAGTCTAGTTAGGTACAAGAGCTCCCATTACACAAGGATAAATAAAATAAACGAACCAAAACCTCTACAATGAGATGAGCAAAAGTACATGAGAAGATGTCCGATAATCCACAAGGAGAAACTTGACTTAAAACCTACATAAACCTACACCCAAAAGTGGTGTAGTAGTATCGATGCATACAGCATCGGTAAGCATCATAAGTCGACTAAGATTAGTTCACGCAACACAATATAAAATCAATAAAATAAGCAGATAAGTCAACGAAGACTCCCAATATAGATTATTACACCTATATGAACTCACCTCTCTACTCCCAGTTATTTCGGTCCTCTTATTTCCCATAGTATTACCGGTTATCTGATTAGTTAAAACTAGTCTTATTTCATATTTCCTTAGGCCAATTAATTAAGTCTTATCCCCTCAGTTACACTAACGTCTGCCTCTCGATTATTAGCCTTAGATCTTTTACGTCTGTTTACACACTAAGATATGATGCATCCACCGAACATACTCACCACACTTCCACCAACCACTGGGACTCTCTAAGTCCATTAGACTAAATATGGAAGTCTACCACTTAAAAATTCACTCTTACACCAACACCTAGAGTAAATACGGAAGTCTACCACTTAAAAATTAACTCTTACAGCAACACCTTCATATTGATCAACACCTCAGACAGTACAAAACAATTTTAGGAGATGCACAATGCAGTGTGACAGACTGACAACACACAATTATAAGGATATAGAAGTATGAAATGCAATGCAATGCAAATGCGATGCGAAGGACTAAATCACGCTGTACATACATGCTAACTGATGTCATTGCTTAGTAGTCATGACCTGTTGCGGACCCATGGCGTCCATGTACCACTCATTCTGGATTCACTCCTCGGACCCTAGTCATATTCAAGACCACATCCTCACCCCCGGTCAAATGTGCCTTTTCATACATGTAAATATGTTACCTTTACATTGCTGCCAATGATCGACTGTCACATAGTTCCTCATATTCAACCCAACTCAACCATACAAACTGGATAACACTTATTTAGAATTTCTCCTCCATGTATTACCTCATAACCACATGCAATATATGCAACGATGCCAATGAATGAAAACAATGTCATGAAATATGCCCTTGTGCGGCGTACGCTATTATGCCTTCTTTTTAACTCACCCAATGCAGCCATTTTATATCAACAAGAATGAACAACGATATGGATTTTGCAGTTTTTTGAACAATCAATACAGAGACAAAATATACTTGGGAATAAATACTCTAGCTTCGGAATAACTCTTCCTAACCAAGACAAATAATCACTTCCTATTCCGTAATACATAAACACTGACAATAGTAGTACTCAATACTCAATTATATACTCGTTTTTACCCTAGTTACTATTTACACAAAACTTTCGCTAAATTATAAATATATCCATCCAAACTCCATGTCCGAGGACCTAATCCTGCATTCTCCCATCAACTCTATATGTATATACGATTCACTAATCAAAGTCTAAATCAAGTAAACCGTAACCTACTTCGATGACGAATAACTATTTGAATTTCCATGAAATACTCGCCCTCCTAGCCCTTATCTGAATCCATGAGAGATGATAGTTGTAGGGAAAGATGTGGAGAATGTTGGAGAAGCCTCTTTTTCTTGGTATCAAGGGTTTTTTTTCTTCTTGTAAAACCTAATAACAGTCTTGGAGGGTCTTTTATTAAAAAGGAGGGTGAATATAAAACTGAGTATAGAAAAACGCATCCATTGGTCTCTAGTTCGCTATAGTGGGACCACTGCGGCAGTACTCTGGCCGCTGTAGCGGACCAACTTTTTTCTCGGGCCCATGATTTTTAACTCTTTTCGAAACTAATTTTTTCCACTATTAATCATTTAAATACCTCATGGGGCTTACCATTTAAGATCGTGGACCTAGATTGGGCATGGGTTTGTGAAGTATTAAATAACGACCAAGCGGGTCGTTACACCAGATACCAATTAAACCACCGTTCATCCCCGAACAGTGTGGGGTGGGGTAATGGTCACGCTCCTAGCCCTTACTCCATAGGATGCAGGATTTTGAGTCATCATCGCGGAAAGGGAAAAATTACAATGAGGTTGGAAACGGTGCAGCCCGCTACAATGATGCCAAATGTACATTGCAGCGGTTAATCTCTTTGCCACGTAGTGGTACTTGGGCAGATTTAAAAGAATGGGGTGAATTTAGTTCACCCCTCATTCCCTTTCCCATAACCGAAAAAACTTCCCATCCCCCCAAATTTCTCTCCCTCTATTAACCTTCTTACATCTCTCATCTTCCTCCCTACTCCCCTTTTAAACACCTTACCCCTTCCATTTCTCATTACATCATTTAAATAGCAAGGAAAAGGGAAGAATCTCCCTGTAGCCCAAGGTTCATTTTTTGGCAAAAGCTTGTAGATCTATAACTATTTCAAGGTATGTACTCTCTTTCATTGTCCTACAACTTGGTTATGGCCTTCTAATTCAAAATTTCCATGCCTAAGTTGCTAGATTATAGCAAAATTTTTGGTCCTTGAACAAGGGTTTTTGATTTCTTGGGGTGGGGAGTTCTTCGGTTATGGAAGGTTATTTCGTCATTGACACTGTACTAACATTAATTCTTACTAAAGATCTGCTTAAAATGGGGTGGTTCATGTTGGGGTGGGGGTGTTTTGTAGAGGTGCAATTTTTGATGTTCTTGCTCAAAATTTTGGCGCTCATTGTAGTTGATATAGGATGTTATAGGTTGTAAAAGTCATGCATGCTATCATAATACTTGATCCTTGCCAAAAATATGGAAACTATGGTGAAATTTTGGGTTTTCTAAAAGTTGGGTAAGAGGGTTTTCATACTGGAGAAGACGGGTCCGCTGCGGCGGACCACCCTTCGCTACAGCGGTACCGCTGCAGCGATGGAGTGTCGGTGGGAGCGGCCGTCCCATTTGGAAGATGCCTGATGTAGCGGACATTTGCTCGCTATATCGAGCCCGCTACAGTGGTGAAGGAAATGCCATGACGAAGCATTATCCGCTGTAGCGGTCCATTTACCGCTATGGAGGCTTCGCTGCAGCGGTCCTCCCACCGCCGTAGCAAAGCTGCCTAAGGCAAAAACTCGTAAACCAAAAATAGATTGGGTTTTTGCTTAATCATGCATGCCCTACCACTGTCTAATCTATGTGCCACATTATTCTATCATAATCTTCCCTTTAAAGGCTAACTCTCACATTTTGCTATAGCGAATCCACAACAATAACAACAACCACCACCACTACCCACTGCCCCAGCCTATGTTAGGTTCGCTCCCCATGCTTGCAAGAGGCACTATATGGAGCAGCAGACTAAGGTTCTACTCCATGAAAGGGCCTTCCTTATGGACCGGATGGAAGAGCTGGCCTTGAACTTCTATCAGCTCCTATATCACATGGGTTGGGGTCCATTAATCGAGGAGTCGGGGGACGTTAATTGCAACTGGGTTAGGTAATTCTTTGCCATGCTCTCTACTGTTGACTGGACTGCCCCAGAGCCTGTGATCACTATCAGAGGGGTCAATATAAAGGTTAGTGCTGAGGCTATCAATGCTGTTCATGGGCTGCCCAACCCTTCACAGGCTGAGCTTAGGGCTCAGGACCAAGAGGAGAACGAGCCGTGGTTAGTGAGGATGCTGGGGAAAGAGTCCAAGAGGAAGAAGACTACATGAGGTGTCACCCGATCTGCCATTAACAGTCGTCACTTTAATCCGAAGGCTCGGAGGTGGTTGAACCTCGTTGCCCTACGGGTTCACCCTTCGAAAGAATACTACTGATGTCACTTACCCTCGGGCCCTTGTGATTGCTTGCATTTTGGATGGCGTGCTCGTGAATGTGGGGATGTAGGTGATTGAAGAGTGGCGGATTTTTATGGCCAAGGCTAGCTCGAACTTGATGTTTCCCTCCCTGATTACCCACCTATGCCGGAATGCGGGGGTGCCCATGGAGCCTGGCGACCGCTATGTTGAGTGCGATGTCTCTTTTGATCCGTTAAAGGTAAAGGGAGCGTAAGGCAGGGGCAAGATAATGAGGGTTGAATCGGATGATGATGAGGACAGTGAGGGCCAACAGGGCGGCGACGGGAGTGGTCATTCACAGGCCCCTGGTACCTTGGAGCTCATGGAGGCGGATATGGCGGTGGTGATGGCCTTCCATGGAGGCCGGGTCATCGAATCTTGGAGGCCTTGGTGTGTGGGTTATTTAGTTCACCCATGATCAGATGAAGGGTTATATGGATGCTCAGCCAAAGATGGGGAATGTTGTGGATACCTTGCAGGGCGCCTTTAGATCTTTGGCCTAGGCCCACGTGGATCTCTGGGAGGACTTAGACCGGGAGAAGAAGAAGAGCCAGACTAGGGACAAGTTGTTCGTGAGGATGTGGAAAGGCGTCAAAAGCCTTTTGAAGACCCTAGTCCAAAAAGTGAAGCACCCCAAGGTGACCACCAGAGATGTCCTCCAGTTCTACTTCTTGAGTGCGTCCGGACTTGGCTGTAAGGACTTTACCGACTCGGAGGATGGCGGTGATGAGGCAACCAGCAAGGGAGTGGCTTAGAGATTCTCCCTCCCTCTTATTTATATCAGCTTTGTTATCCCTTGCCCTTGTAGGGCTTGTTGTTAAGACAATTTCTTGTTTTTGGATTGTTGTGATGTTTGGAAAATTTTCTTTTGTTGTTTTTGGTGCGGGTGCCCCGGTTTAATGGCGCTCGTAAGACAAGTGCCCTAGTCGGGCGGATGTTTTTATGCCGGTTCTTGCTTTGAACTTGCCTTTTTCTTGACTTTTGTTGATAAATGAACAGGTTGGGAAAACATGTAATGGGCTCGGGGGGGGGGGGGTGGGAGGGCACCATTGCGGCGGTCACTTGACCGCCGGTACAATGTCGCTATGGCAATGACGGTCTTGCAATAACGGCGAACCGGGAAAAAGCTTGGGTCCGCTATAGCAAATGACTGAGTCACTATAGCGAGCCCGGCGTAGTGGTCTCAATACCCCAATGCAGCAACGCTACAGTGTCAGTGGGCTAATCTTAGGTGCCCGCCAACGTAGGTCACGCAAGGGCTTGTTCGTTTGCTTAGCGCGTACAAACACGGATTTCACCTAATGAGTACGAACGCACTTTCGGCCTACTAACCTTCCTAAAATAAACACACAATTTATAACACTAAATACTAGCACGAAATTTCCATTTGTTCACACACTTAACACACATCCTATTCATAGAAGTTCTTCCTTGAGTCATTATAATAAGATACCAATTGGAATCGAATGAAACCAATTAGCCCGTTAAGATACCACTTGGAATCACCCAGATACTAATTGGATTCAACCAGAAGATGGTATTTTGGGAGTAGCACGATTGAATGAACAAAGGGGAAACTTCTAGATGTCCTATAGCCTCCTGCAGATGGGTACGGACGTCATCATACCATTCCACAAGACTCTACTGGACATTTGCTCTATTACTTGTGAGACCGGTAACCTAGGCTCTGATACCAACCGTCACCACCGAACTTACGGTGTTTCTACTTAGTAGGCGAACCCTTACCAACCAACCTAATGTTCAATAGTTTTGTTAACAATAGAATACTTAACAATCACAAATTAAAAATAAAACTCATGATGACTCTGTTATTGATACAAGAAAATTGAAAAATCCCTAACATCTAATCTAGACAGGTACAAGAGCTCCTATAACACAAGGATAAATAAAATAAACGACACAACCTCTGCCAGGAATGAGATGAGAAAGGTTGTAGGAAGATGTCCAGTAATCCACAAGGAGAAATTTCAACTTAAAACCTGCAACATACCTACACCTAAAAGGGTGTAGCAAGAGTAGTATCAGTACACCACACGTACTGGTAAGCATCATAGGTCGACTAAGATTAGTTCACACAACACAATATTAAATCAGTAAGATAAGCAGATAAGTCAACGAACGCCCTCAAGACTCCCAATATAGATTATTACAGCAATATGAACTCACCTCTCTACTCCCAATTATTTCGGTCCCCTTATTTCCCATAGTATTACCAGTTATATGACTAGATAAAACTAGTCCTACTTCATATTTCCTTAGGCCAATTAATTAAGTCTTATCCCCTCAGTTACACTAACGTTTGCTTCCCGATTATTAGCCATGGGTCTTTCTATCTGTTCACTCGCTAAGATATGATACATCCACCGAACATACTCACCACACTTCCACCAACCACTGGGACTCTCTAAGTCTATCAGAATAAATACGGAAGTCTACCACTTACAAATTCATTCTTACACCAACACCTTCATATTGATCAACACCTCACACTATACAACACAATTATAGGAGATGCACAATGCAGTGTGTTAGACTAACAACACACAATTATAAGGATATAGAAGAATGAAATTCAATGCAATGCAAATGCAATGCGAAGGACAAAATCTCGCTGCACATACATGCTAACTGATGCCATTGCTCAGTAGTCATGACCTGTAGGGGATTCATGGCATCCATGTACCACTGGTTCCGGATTCACTCCTCGGACCCTAGTCACATTCAAGGCCACATCCTCACCCCCAGTCCAATGTGCCTTTTCATACATGTAAATACGTTACCTTTATATTGCTGCCAATGATCGACTGTCACGTAGCTCCTCATATTCAACCCAACTAGGCCATACAAACCAGATAACACAACTGGCACTTATTCAGACTTTCTGCTCCATGTATTACCTCATAACCACATGCAATATATGCAACGATGACAATGAATGAAAACAATGCCATGAAATATGCCCTTGGCAATGTACGCTATTATACTTCTTTTCAACACACCCAATGCAGCCATTTTATATTAAAAAGAATGAACAACCATATGGATTTTGCAGTTTATTCAACAATCAATACGGAGACTAAATATACTTGGGAATAATTACTCTAGCTTCGGAATAGCCCTTCCTAGCCAAGACAAATAATCACTTCCTATTTCGTAACGCATAAACATCAACAATAGTAGTACTTAATACCTAATTATATACTGTTGTTACCCTAGTTACTATTTACACATAACTTCCATTAAATTATGAATATATCCATCCAAACTCCGTGTCCGAAGACCTAATCATGCAATCTCCCGTCAACTCTATATGTATATACGATTCACTAATCAAAGTCTAACTCAAGTAAACCATAACCTACCTCGATGACGAATAGCTATTTAAATTTCCATTAAATACTAGCCCTCCTAGCCCTTATCAGAATCAATGAGAGATGATAGTTGTAGGGAAAGATGTGGAGAATGTTGGAGAAGCCTCTTTTTTTCTTGGTGTTAAGGGTTTTTTCTTCTTGTAAAACCTAATAGCAGCATTAGAGGGTCATTTATTAAAAAGGAGTGTGAAAGATAAAACTGAGTATAGAAAAACATGTCCACTGGTTCATGCAGCAGGCATCTAGTTAGCTATAGCAGGACCACTGTGGCGGCACTCTGACCACTGTAGCGGACCAACTTCTGCTCTGGCCTACGATTTTTAACTCTTTACGAAATTGATTTTACCCACTATAAATCATTCAAATACCCCATGGGGCTTACCATTTAAGATCGTGGACCTAGATTGGGCATGGGTTTTCGAAGTATTAAATAACAACCGAGCAGGTCGTTACAGTCAATTTCTTGTATTTGTGAGATGTAGGTAAGAAAATCAACCCGTTTGTATGTAGTTTTTGCATTGTAGAATAGTACTACAATTGCTTCAGATGGGAAATACTTTTCAAGTTTTTCTCCATATGGTTGATGCATATTCACTGCTGGCAATCTGGATACATTTCTTTGACATTCGCAATTGCTGAGTGCCGATCAGAAAGAATTGATGGGTCTTTCCGCATGCCAAACAATATCTTTAACTGTTTGAATAACCACTTGTAGGATTCATTATTCTCAGAGTCTTTAATTTCAAATGCCAGCGGGAATATGTTGTTGTTGCCATCCTTTGCTAGTGCTGTCATGAGAACACCATAGTATTTCAATTTCAAGAATGTTGCATCCACCATCATTATTGGTCTGCTGTGTTTCCAACCTTCAATGGATGCTCCATAAGCAAAAAAAGCATGCATAAACTTATTTTCATCGTCCCATCGATGTTAACAAATGTGCCAGGATTTCTCTCTTCCATCATGTGAAGATATTGTAGCAATTTATAGTTATTTTCTGGGCAACATCTTATCTCATCGTAAGCATGTTAGAGGGAATGCCATGCCTTGTGATAACTAATGTGCAGGCCATATCTGCTCCTCATTTCTTCAATCACAAATTTTGGGGTTATCTCTTGCAGTGTATAGCATACTAGCTCTGTTATGTACTCAGATATAACTTTTGATGTTCTATTCCTCATGTCTGAGGTGATGAAATCAATGGACCAACTGTGTTTCTTTTCATACTTAACCACTTTGAAAAGTTGTGAGGTTTTCACCCTTGAACTATAGAAACGCCAAATGCAGTTTGAGTCTAGATATTTGATGTAATACCTTTGTGTGCATGCCTTCTCTACCTTGTACTATTGATGATGTGTAATTGCGATTTTATTCAAGCACTTCTTGATAAAGATCTTTGTCTTTGAAAGCATTACCAACTTTTACTGGTTCCATTGATGCACTAGGTGTCAAAATAGGTTTTTCAATTTGCATTCTCTTCCTCTTTATTATCTTTCTTTCATTGGATGGTTGTATTTATGTTTCTTCAACTCTTGGGCTTGGAGTGAGCAATAAAATATCCATTGAAGTTGGATGCTGGAAACGTTGTTGGTCATTGTTTTCAAGTTGTGGAATGTTGGGTGGTTGTCTTTGTGGTGTTTGAAGTGTTGGGTTTCGAGTTAGTCTTTCATTCTGATAATGTGGCATTGCAAAGTTCTGTTCAATAGGGTTGGTTTGTTCCTCATCAATCTCATTTACAGACATGTCTTCTTCATAAGTAATGCACAATTGTCTGTCAATTTCTTCTATGGTTTGCCCTTCCTTCCTTTGCATCATGTTGTTATAATCTGGTTGCAATTTGTTGTGCTCCGTATCACTTGTATTGAACTCTATTATGAATCGTGAATTTCTGAAGTTGTTGTTTATGAGCAAATACAAGCAAGTGTTAAGCTCGTTGTCGTTTGTTAGACATATTTCTTTGGATGTTTTCTCACTAGTGTCAAACCATATGATGGCCTCTTTCTGCTGAGTATCTGTCTCAAATATCTGCTAAGTCAATTCTTTGAAGGTTACACAATCATTGAGAAGTATTAGCTTGGTCTCATGATCAACATATTTGTAGGTGGTGTTCCATTTGCCATTGAAAGCTATGTAAATGCAGGTTGGAGCCATTTTTGTTTCAATTCCTGCATAAAGAGAAGATTCATTAGAGAAAAAATCAATGGATTGTCTAGGTGTAATTTTGCCTTTACTGGGCAGAGTTTATGCTAAACCTCTGCCTTAAGGTAAACTTTTTATTCAAAGGTCTGCCTGATAATTCAAAACTCTGCCTTATCAGGCAAATTTTTTTTTGTTCAATAGATATATAGTATTTGTAAGTAGGTGATAAGGGAAAGATTTTCCAAAACTAAAAAGAAAAAAAAATGAAAAACTAACTATATTTATCCAACAACACTCCAATCAGTGCAACTGTTATTGCAATTCAAAATGTAGTAATTTTTTTTGCTTAATGAGAAAAAAAAAAGTAAATCGAAAAACTGACTATATTCATACAATTTACACTCCAATCGGTGCAATAGTTACTCCATTTATTTCAAAATGGAGTAAGTGTAAGAGTAACTATTTTTGCTTCCTTCATCTATATAAAGCAACACAGTTTTTGGAAAATAAAAATATCACATCACAATATGAATACCAGTTTAAATATATTTACAAAACGAACACATCTCAAAATATTGTACGTGCTAATGGACAGGGACATCAACATGCACGTTATCCTTCTCATTACCACCCTAATAACGACCCTAATAATCCGATTCTCCAACTCAGTCAAGAAACTCATGATCTTAAAAGAGATGTGGATTTTCTGAGATCTCTTTACGCTGTTCTCAGTAGAGAGAACGATGAATTGCGAAGAGAACATTGCTTTGTCAGGCAGAAGTTGTTTCAAAGATAACGCTCAAATTAATGATGGCACGATATACACTGTGTACATGTGCATTTAGTAGTCGTGGTGGTGGCCGTACTAGTCAAATTAGTGTTTTAGTGGTTGTTTATTTTTAGTTTATATGTTGTTTTTGTTTTTATTTTGTATAATTTTGGTGGCTTTTTGTGGACATAGATATTACACGCATATTATCAACGATTTTTCACTTCGTTTAGTGTTTAATCTATTTTTTGTTTAGTATTTTGAAATTGTGATGCCCTATGTACATAGTTTTTGTTAACTGAAGTAACTATAATTTGAGTATAGTAACTCAATAAGCATAGTATACTAATCAAAAGTAACCATGAAGCAATAGATTTCATGAATTTTATGTTTAAAACTCTGGTTGATTCTTTTCAAAACTCTACCTGATCAGGCAGACTTAATGTTTGACCTTTTTCTGTTAACTGAAGTTACTATAATTTGAGTATAGTAACTCAATAAGCATAATATACTAATCAAAAGTAAGTTATAAACTATGAAAAATGACAATCAAGCAATAAATTTGATGAATTCGATATTTAAAACTTTGTTTGAGTTTTTTCACAACTCTGCCTGATCAGGCAGAGTTAATGTTTGACCTTTTCTGTTAACTAAAGTCACTATAATTTGAGTATAGTAACTCAATAAGAATAGTATACTAATCAAAGTAAGTTATAAAATATGCAAAATCATAATGAGGCAATAAATTTCATGAATTCTATGTTCAAAACTCTACTTCAGTTTTTTCAAAACACTACCAGATATTCAAAACTCTGCCTGATGTTTGACCTATTTTTGTTAACTGAAGTTACTATAATTTGAGTATAGTAACTCAATTAGCATAGTATACTAATCAAAAGTATGTTATAAACTATGCAAAATCACAGTGAAGTAATAAATTTCAACCACGATCAAGTAGCCATGAGTGGCACCCTCATAAATCCCCTAGTGGGTGAACCATCCCCTTACCCAATTATCAAACCATTTTAAACAATTATAAATCAATAACCAGAATTAAATCACACAACTGTCTAGTCATGCCATCAATAAATAAAAGGGCGGAAATCTAACTATGACATCCCAATATATCCGAAAGTCATCGTACAAGGACTCTAAAATATACACTGTCTAAGGAAATAACAACTGTCTGAAATAAAATAAGTAATGTCTAGAATGAAAGTAGACATCAATAAGAGAAGATTTTCAGGCCGATTAGCATGGATATGAGCTCACCCTCAAATCTATCGGAAACTGACCTCACGCTAGATACAAGGTCTGGTAGATGTCTCTGAATCACAATCTGCACTCAAAGAATGCAGCAAGGTAGTATCAGTACAAACACTATGTACCGATAGATATCATAGGCCGACCAAGATTATTATCATGCATAAAATCATAAAATTAATAGAATAGAAAGATAGGCACAACAACACATAACCATATGAATTTATCAACAAGAATCATCCAACACTGAAATAAGATAAGCCCACACAAACAACAATCAATAAAAGCAACTTAACCCATGTCATCGCCAAAACAACCGTAACTCACGAATTATCTCAACTCTGTCACATATACATACACACATGCTAAATTGTATTATTTTCCCAAATAGCCATAACCTGCAGGGGACTCATGGTGTCCATGTACCACTCGCTCCGAAACTGACCTCGAATCAAGAGCCCACAACTAGGCCACATCCTCAGTCCCTGTCAAATGTGTCTTTTCATATTTATATTTTCTTTCTCATCTCAATGTATTTATGCCCCAACAATCAATAGGGAACGTGAACAAGCAATGAATCAATATCAAGCAACATAATTCACCAGACCACAAGTCATATCAAGACTCAAGAATCAATTTACAATAGCATGAATAAGGGATCACTTCAAGTCAACAAGAAGAGTATTCATTAACTTCTTCTTTATCATTTCGTGATAGTTCATCACATAATCAGTCAATCAATATCAAACTTAGGAACTTCAAACCACACTTTATGTCCGAAGACCTAGTCATGCTTTCTCGTATCAATTTCATAACATATATAGTAAACTAATCAAAGTCTAACTCAATGTAATGACCCTCCTGGTCATTATGGAAAACATAGGATCACCCCACCAAATAGAACTTTCCCAAGGGTAGAATGAGCTAATAGAACTCGATTGTATAAGTCTAAGAACTGAAAAACTTGACTTGTTTGTGATTGTTATTTGATTGTGTTGAGTCCATCGGGGTGACGTAGGAAAGTAGAACTCTGTTGGGAATTTTGAGGCCATGAGTGAGTTGGTATGGTGTTTTTATGGCTATATGCATGTTTTTATTGTGTTTGTGAGGCCTCGGATGAAATGTTGGATGATAGAGTTGAAAAACAGGGAAAATCGTGAGCTTAGTGTTTCAGTGGAACCGCTACAGCGGGAAGGTACCGCTGTGGCAGGACCGCTACAGCGGTGATCTTCTCGCCACAGTGGACAAATGGGATTTGGGGTGACCGTTATGGCGGGCACTAGACCGCTATGGCAATGTCGCTATAGCGGGATAGAATTCGCCATGGCGGTGGTCAGGATTAGTGTGGTCCGCTATAGCGGGCACTTGGCCGTTATAGCGAGACCGCTGCAGCGGTGATTTGACCACAACAATGGTCGACGGGGAAGGAATGTCGGCTTTTAAACACTTAGTTTCGAATTCTTTATTCATAAAACTCCAAAACAGTTCCCCTCCAGCACCTAGGGAGAATTTTCAAGCTAGGGCAAGAATATTCTTGAGAGGTAAGTCTCAACCATTCCTTCCATCATTACGTTATCATCTTCATGATTATCATCCCTTTTATGGGTCTACAATGGTGAATTAGAATTAGTAACCCTAGAACCTAACAGACTTTTTATAGTTGATGGGTTATGATTATTAGCATGTGTTTATATCTAATGGCTTGGGTTATTACCTTTTAATCAAGAATTGAACCATTAGAGTCATGAACTAAGTGAATTGAGACTTAGGGCTTCATAAAAATCGTAGCTTTACCATGGAAATTGCCTGTAATTGATGTTTTGATTAAACAACGTTATAAATTGATGATTGGTAGTTGCTAGGTAAAATGTTAGGTTGATTTACACCTAGAAATCATTCACCCATTAGAATGGGGCTAAAGGGAAGGGTGTTCTTGAATTGATTTTTTGACTAGAGTAATTATGACTTATTGAGCATTCTAATTGCTAGACATTGAGCGTTTCGAGGCTTTACGGAAGGGAAAGGTTGTAGCGGAGTAATCTACATTATTCCAGCTCTACACTTCAGGTAGGTTATGGTCTACTTGAGTTAGACTTTGATTAGTTGATTGTATGTGTTGTGAAATTGATAGGAGAAAGCATGTCTAGTCTTCAAACATGATTATGTGTGGTTAAACTTTCTATATGTTGTTTTTTGAGTGATTATGTGGGCTTCGTGTCACTATTCATTGTGTTGGGACTTGCAGGTGGATGGTGTTATGATGAGAAGTTAATATGATCTTCTTGGTGGAATTGAGATATGAATGATGATTTGATTATTGACAATAATATGACACTAGATGCGGATATATATACATATATGAAACGGCTCATTTAACCAAAGGTGAGGATGAGGCCTAGATATGAATATGCATATTTAATCGGGGGTGAGGATGTGGCCTAGTTGTGAGCTCGGGTCCGAGGTATGAGTCCTGAACGAGTGATACATGGACACCATGGATCCCCTGCAGGTCGTGACTACTGAGCAATGACATCAGTTAGCATGTGTGTACAACGTGTATATGGTTATTGTTGGTAGACTTATTTTCGTTACTTGCTTCCATTGATTTGACTCTTGATATCATTGGGTGACTTAATTGTTAATAACCTTGGATATCTTGTTGATTGGGTTAATTGATTATGGGTTGTTGAATGGCTTGTCTATTTTATTGATTTTATGATATATGCATGATACTAATCTTAGTCGGCCTATGATATCTACCACTACATAGTGTTTGTATTGATACTACCTTGCTACATTCTTTTGAGTGCAGATTGTAATTTAGAGACTGCTACCCGACCTCATATCTAGCGTTAAGGTCATTTCCTGACAGATTTAGGATGAGCTTCTATCCATGCCAGGCCGTCAAAAGATCTTCTTTTATGATGTATATTTCTTTTCCAGACATTATTGGTCATTTATTTAGACAACTTACATTCTTTAGACATGTTTTGGATTAGAGTCCTTGTACGGTGACTTTCGAATTTTGGAGTTGAAATAGTTAAAACTTCTGCACTTACTTTGTTATTTTATGACATGACTTAATTTTGTTTTATCTTGTGCTTGAATGGTTAATAACTGTATGAATTGGCTAATATAAAAATAGACTTGAATGGATAGATGGCTTACGTATTGGTTCGCCCACTAGGAGTTAGTGTAGGTGCCAGTCATGGCGGGTTGGGTCGTGACAGAATTAGTATCAGAGCTTTAGGTTCATCAATCTCGTCGTACAAGGACATGTCTAGTAGAGTCCTGTGGATCAGTACGGAAACGTGTGTACTTATCTTCGAGAGGCTACCGAACACTAGAAAAAAAAATTCCCTTTTCTTTTCTTTCTTTCTTTCTTTTTCGTGCTACTTGTTTCCAATTGGTATCTGGATGATTCAAATTGGTATATGGCTATCCTTCATTCTCTCACAGATGGCGAGAACACGCGCGGCAGTAGCCAGAGGCAAAGGTAGAGGTAAAGGAGCAGGCAGAGGGGTGGCACCAGCTGGGGGCATAGTCCTAGCAGTTGACCCCGTGCCTCTAGTGGCCCCTAATGAGGCAGCAAGAGATGCAGCCGCACAAGCCTAGCTAGTGGTAGTACCAGTTCCGCCAGGGGCTGCAGCTGCTCCTGGCATACCAGATGCGATGGCGCAGGTGCTGAATTGGTTGCATGGGTTAGCACAGACCGGGGCTATACCGGCCGTTCCAGCAGGTAGGGGCGCAGGGATAGCAGCCCCAGGTCCGGATAGAGTTCAGGCTCCGAGAGTTCAGCATGCCGCAGCAGTGGCACCTCGCTTGGATGAAGTTTTGAGTTTCGAGGTACTTTTGAGGCCAGTTGCAGGGCCGGTGAGGAGCATGATTTATCTTGGAGGTTTATTAAAATGAAGCCTCCAGTTTTCTATTGTACTGAGTCAGGGGATGCATACCAGTTCATTATAGATTGTCATAAGGGGCTCCATAAGATGGGGGCTGTGGAAAAATATGGGGTTGAGCTTGTGACCTTCCAGTTCTTGGGTGATGCCAAGCTATGGTGGAGGGCATATGTGGAGTGCAGGCCAGCTGGGTCACCTCCGTTGACTTGGGTTCAGTTCTATTAAGTGTTTCTAGATAAGTATGTACCGCGTACTCTGAGGGACAGAATGAAGGATGAGTTTGCTAATATCGATCAGGGGAACTCGTCTGTTGCTGTTTACGAGTCCCGTTTCCATTTTTTGTCCCGATATCTCTTCGCTTTGCCCCTCGAGGAGGAGAGGATTAGGAATTTGGTGCAGGAATTGAACACTGGACTTCAGCTATCAGCTCTTCATCTTGTAGCCACTGGGCTTTATTCCAGGAGGTAGTGAAGCATGTCCGTGTTGTTGAGGGGATTAGACAGGAGAGTCATGAAAAGAAGATAGAGAAGAAGTCCTGAAGGGGTGGGAATTGTTAACTCCTCAAGAGGTCAGAGTTCACAGATGTATTCAGGACTTCTGGTTCAGTCGGCTATGCAGGTGTATATTGGGAGCCCATCAGGGGAAAATTATCATGCTTCAGGTCAGGATAGGGTTATACTGCTTCATCAGCTTCTGTTCAGCGACCTATGCTGGACCGTCCATGTTACAAGTGTGGTGAGGTAGGGCATATTAAGAGGTTTTACCCTAGACTCGGCGACAGGGGTGGACGGAGACTCGGTGTCGGACTCCCTAAGCTCCATTTACATCGGATAGAGGTAAGAACGATGCACCAACGGGCGGGGTGGCCGTATCGTGGGTAGGGATGGCGCCTAACCGGCCCTAGCAGGGGCCTCCTCGAGGGTAGGTAGAGGTGGACAGCAGCCCGGCAGGGGCGGGGCTCAGACTGGATAGGGTAATTGTGGTGGTTCACAGGCTATAGGAGGGCGCCATCATTTGTATGCTTTCCCAGGTAGACCCGAGGCTGAGGCCTCCGATGCTGTCATCACAGGTACTATCTCAGTTTATGACCGAATGGCTTCTGTTTTATTTGATCCGGGTTCTACTTTTTCATATGTGTCTTCATATTTTGTTGTGGCTTTGATATGATGTGTGATACTCTTGATCCCCCAATTTATGTATCTACTCCGGTTAGGGATTCGGTGATGGTAGATAGAGTCTACCCTTCTTACACGATTACATTTATGGGATATAGTACATGGGCAGATTTGATGATCCTAGACGTGATAGACTTTGATGTCATATTAGGCATGAGTTGATTGTCTCCGCATTATATAATTCTTGATTGTTACACTAAAACCGTTACCTTAGCTATGCCCGAGGCACCTAGACTTGAGTGGAAGGGTAACCTTAGTCCCCTCTCTAAGAAAGTCATATCCTTCATTCGTGCTAAGAAACTAGTGGAGAAGGGTTGTCTAGCTTATTTGGCACATATCCATAATACCTGCGCAGATACTCTATCTATTGATTCGGTTCCAGTGGTACGCGAGTTTACGGATGTGTTCCCCACGGACTTTCCAGGTATGCCACCTGACTGTGACATTGATTTAGACTCAGGGACTCGTCCTATCTCTATTCCACCTCATAGGATAGTGCCAGTAAAACTCAGGGAATTGAAAATAGTTGCGACATCTTTTGAGTGAGGGGTTTATTAGCCCGACTGCCTCTCCTTGGGGTGCTCTTGTGTTGTTTGTTAAAAATAAGAATGAGTCTATGCGTATGTGTATTGATTACCGTCAGCTGAATAAGATAACTATTCGAAACAAGTATCCCATCCCCCGTATAGATGACTTGTTTGATCAGTTACAGGGAGCCTCTGTGTTCTCTAGAATTGACTTAAGTTCAGGGTATCACCAATTGAAGATTCGGGCAGAGGATGTTCCTAGGACAGCCTTCAGGACCAGGTATGGACACTATGAGTTCTTGGTTATGTCTTTCGGGCTTACTAATTCCCCAGCTGCGTTCCTGGATTTGATGAACAGTGTGTTTAAGCCATCTCTAGACTCTTTTGTGGTAGTATTCATTGATGATATCCTAGTATATTCTAAAATCAAGGAGGAGCATGAGAAATATTTGAGAATTTCTCTTGGGGTATTGCGGGAGAAGGAGCTGTATGCTAAATTTGCCAAGTGTGAATTTTGGTTGTCTTCTGTGTCCTTTTTGGGGCATGTAATTTCAAAGGAGGGTATTATGGTGGATCCGCAAAAAATTCAGGCAGTCGGGGAATGGGCTAGGCCCACATCGGTGACCAAAATCTGGAGCTTCGTGGGTCTGACTAGCTATTATCATCGGTTTGTGAAAGGGTTCGCCTTTATTGCTTATTTGACACGTCTGACTCAGAAAAAGGTATTGTTTCAGTGGTTCGACGAGTGTGAAGAGAGCTTTCAAAAGCTCAAGACATTGTTGACTACAGTGCCTATTCTAGCATTGCCTGTGGAGGGCAAGGATTTTGTTATTTATTATGATGCTTCACATTCTGGTTTGGGTGTTGTTTTGATGCAGGAAAAGAAAGTGATTGCTTACGCTTCTCGACAGTTGAAAGTGTATGAGATGAACTATCCTACTCATGACTTAGAATTGGCAGTAGTGGTGTTCGCGCTGAAAATTTGGAGGCACTATTTGTATGGTGTCCATTGTGAGGTGTACACTGACCACCGGCCTTGCAACATGTGTTCACTCAGAGGGATTTGAACTCTAGGCACCGGAGATGGATGGAACTGCTGAAAGATTATAACATCACCATTCTGTACCATCTTGGTAAAGCAAATGTGATGGCTGACGCATTGAGCAGGAAGTCAGCTAGTATGGGAAGTCAAGCTCATTTGATCTCTTCGAAGCGTATGTTAGCTAGAGAGGTCAGACTCTGGCTAACAGTTTTATAAGGCTGGATATTTCTAACACAGGCAGGGTGTTGGCTTATTTTAAGGCTCGGTCATCATTTCTGGAGCAGTTTGAGGATGCTAAGTTGTGTAAAATTCGTGACAAGGTGTTGCGTAGTGAGGCCAAGGAGGTCGTGATTGACGAAGAGGGTGTGCTGCGGATTAAAGGGAAAGTTTGCATGCCACGTGCGGGTGATTTGATTAAGACTATTCTGACAAAGGCTCACAATTCGAGGTATTCCATTCATCCTGGCGCTACTAAGATGTATCGCGATTTGAGATAACACTACTGGTGGACTAGGATGAAGCATGATATAGTGGAGTCCGTTGGTAAGTGTTTGAATTGCCAGCAGGTGAAGTATGGACATCAGAAACCTGGGGGTACACTTCAGATGATGCCCATTCCTGGAAGTGGGAAAGAATAGAAATGGATTTCGTGGTTGTTCTTCCGAAGACGTTGGGGATGTTTGATTCTATCTGGGTTATTGTTGATAGATTGACTAAGTTTGCCCGCTTTATTCTAATGCGGATAACTTATAACGCGGAGAAATTAGCCAAGATCTACATTCGTGAGGTGGTTAGGCTACATGGGGTTCCTATCTCCATTGTGTCTGATAGGGGCACAACTTTCACATCTCAATTTTAGGATCATTTGCATGAGGAATTGGGTAGTAGGTTGGACCTTAGTACATGCCTTTTCCCTCGCATCGACGAGCACCGAGCGGACTATTCGAGTTCTCGACGATATGCTTCGCTTGTGTGATAGACTTTGATGGTCATTGGGATCGCTCTGCCATTGCGTAGTTCTCATATAATAATAGCTACCACTCGAGCATTGACATGGCTCCATTTGAGGCATTATATGGGAGGAGGCGTAGGTCTCCTATTAGGTGATTTGATGTGTTTGAGGTGAGACATTGGAGTACGGACCTTCTGAGAGAGTCCTTAGAGAAGGTGAAGGTGATTCAAGCTAAGCTTCTGGCAGCACAGAGTAGGAAAAAGGAGTATGCAGACCGTAAGGTTCAAGATCTTGAGTTTAGAGAGAAAGAGCAAGTATTTTTTAAAGTCTCGCCCATGAAGGGTGTGATAAGATTTGGGAAGAAGGGCAAGCTTAGACCGAGGTACATTAGGCCGTTTGAGATTCTAACGCGTATGGGGGAGATAGCTTACGAGTTGGCTTTACCTCCGGGTCTATCAGGCGTTCATCCGGTATTTCAGGTTTCCATGTTGAAGAGGTATCACAGCGATGGTTCCTATATAATCTATTGGGATTCGGTGTTTCTAGATGAGAAATTGACATATGAGGAAGAGCCTGTTGCTATCTTAGATAGAGATGTTCGTAAGTAGAGGTCTAAGAAAATAGCGCCCATGAAGGTTCAGAGGAAGAATCGCCCGATGGAGGAAGCTACTTGGGAAACAGAATCGGATATGCGTAGCAAGCATCCTCAGCTTTTCACCGAGTCAGGTAATTTTTCCCTAGAGTCCTCATCTTTGTCCGTTCGGGGACGAACGATGTTTTAATTGGTATCTGGTATAACGATCCTCCCGATCGTTATGGAAAACATAGGATCACCCCACCAAATAGAACCTTCCCAATGGTAGAACGACCTAACAACACTCGATTGTATAAGTCTAAGAACTGAATCTTGACTTGTTTGTGATTGTTGTTTGATTGTGTTGAGTCCATCGGGGACTGACGTAGGAAATTAGAACTCCGTTAGGAATTTCGAGGCCACGGGTGAGTTTGTATGGTGTTTTTATGTCTATATGCATATTTTGTTTGTGTTTGTGGGGCCTCGGATGAAATGTTGGATAGTATAGTTGAAAAATGGGGAAAATTACGAGCTTACTATTTCAGTGGTACCGCTGCAGCGGGGGAAATACCACTGCGGCGGGACAGCTATATCGGTGATCTTCTCGCCGCAGCGGATAAATGGGATTTGGGGTGACCACTATGGCCGGCACTAGATCGCTATGGCGATGTCATTATAGCGGGATCAGGATTAGTGTGGTCCTCTATAGCTGCAGTGGTGATTTGACCGCCTCAGCAGTCGACGGGGATAGAATGAAAGCTTTTAAACACTTTGTTCCGAATTCTTTATTCATAAAACTCCAAAACAGTTCCCCACCAGCACCTAGGGCAAGAATATCCTTGAGAGGTAAGTCTCAACCATTCCTTCCATCATTAGGTTATCATCTTCATGATTATTATCCCTTTTATAGGTCTACAATGGTGAATTAGAATTAGTAACCTTAGAACCTAATAGACCATCTATAGTTGATGGGTTATGATTCTTATCATATTTTTATCATCTAATGGCTTGGGTTATCACCTTTTAATAAGAATTGAACCATTATAGTCATGAACTAAGTGAATTGAGAATTAGGGTTTCATAAAAATGATAGCTTGACCATGGAAACTGCTTGTAATTAATATTTTGATTAAATAGTGTTATAAATTGATGATTAGTGGTTGCTAGGGCAAATGTTAGGTTGATTTACACTTAGAAATCATTCACCCATTGGAATGGGGCTAATGGGAAGGGTGTTCTTGAATTGAATTTTTTACTAGAGTAATTATGACTTATTTAGCATTCTAATTGCTAGACTTTGAGCGTTCCGAGGCTTTACGGAAGGAAAAGGCTTCAGCGGAGTAATCTGCATTGTTCCAGCTCTACACTTGAGGTAGGTTATGGTCTACTTGAGTTAAACTTTAATTAGTTGATTGTATGTGTTGTGAAATAGATAGGAGAAAGCATGTCTAGTCTTCAAACATGATAGTGTGTGGTTGAACTTCCTATATGTTGTTGTTTGAGTGATTATGTGGGCTTCGTGTCACTATTCATTGTGTTGGGACTTACAGGTTGATGGTGTTGTGATGAAAAGTTAATATGATCTTCTTAGTGGAATTGATATACAAATGATAATTTGATTATTGACAATAATGTGACACTAGATGCGGATATATATACATATATAAAAAGGCTCATTTGACCGAGCGTGAGGATGAGGCCTAGATATGAATAGGCACATTTGATCGGGGTGAGGATATGGTCTAGTTGTGAGTTCGGCTCCAAGGAGTGAGTCCGAAATAAGTGGTACATGGACACCATTGGTCCCCTGCAGGTCATGATTACTGAGCAATAACATCAGTTAGTATGTGTGTACAGCTGTAACAACTCGTTTGGTCGTTATAGTTCTTTTGGCACTTTCGCCTGCTCCCGATCATTGATTAGCTCCCTTTTGATCCGAGGGGACCGTTGACACGCTTCCCTGAGGTGTCTAGCCCAGAGTCGGGCAATTTTGGTGAAAATATAGGCTTAAAAGTGAAGGTGGTTGACCCAAAGTTGACTTTTGGGCAAACGAACTTTTTTTTGGAATTCTGTCAATTTCGAAAGGTCTAGATAGTCATTTAGAACTTTTTGGTGCATTGGTTTGATTCCCAATGCATTAGGATACATTTCGGGACGTTGGATGAGAATTGGGAATTAAGGCATCAGTGGTTGACTCGGTCCACGAGACCTCTATTGGAAATTCTGAGGCCACAGGCTTATTCATAACACGTTTTTATATGGGACTAGGTATCTGGTATGTGAGCAGATGGTCTCAGGAGTTAGTCAAAAAATCGGATCGAAACGAAAAACGTAGGCCAAGTATTAGTGTCTGGTGTCCGCTTTTGTGGCACCAGCACCGCAGCAGCGGTACAGCAGGGGCGGTAGCCTTGCCGCTGAAGCGGTCCCAACCATTTTGGCTTGACCGCCGAAGTGGTCAGGTGGCCGCTGGAGTGGCGGTGCTGGGGCAGTCACAGTACCGCTGTAGCGGGTGACGGGCAGTTAAATCCATCAAATGAGTCTTAGACCCTCATTATTTCATATCTTGATATTGGAGCTTGGGGATACAGTTTTTGGAGCCAAATTGAGGAAATTCTTGGAGGTGAAACTTTTTCTAATCCTTTACTCCTCTTTAATCATAAACATCTTAGATTTTGCCCTTCCCTTTTCAATCCCTTAGAAATGGAATTTGAAGGAGGGTTTTGGGAGATTTTTCTCTAAGATTATACTTGATAAATTGATGATGTTAATGTTAAAATATGATGAATCTAAGCTTAGTAAGCCCATATCTTCAACTTTTAATGTTGAATTTTGGATTTGGAGAATTAGGGTTCATACCCAATTTGGCGGTTTTTACTTGAAATCAAATTTGAGACAAGTCTTGAGTTAAATCAACAATTAATAATTGGGTTATGATTACCTAGGATTCAATTTGATATTTTACCCACGAATTTTCCTTTTTGCCCTTGTGAGCCCGTTTTCCCAATTTCTAGGGTTAAAATGGACCTAACTGATGTCATAGCAATATTAGTATCATTCTCCATGATTTCTAATTTAGAATTCGATTATGCTTAGACTACTTTGGTTCTAAGCTTCAGAGGAAAGGCAAGGCGATAGAGTGACTTATTGGTGTTGCAATTTGGTAGTCCAGGTAGGCTATGGCTCACCTCTAGTAAGACTATGCATAGCGAATCACATATTTAGCATATAATGTCAGAGACAAAGATGCGAACCTTCGGGTATGAAGTTGGGTTGGATATTGCCTTAGGTCGGGCCCTGACATGTGTTGTGACTAGCCACCCCATTATGTGTATGTATTGTTCCATTTTGATGGTTGATGCTATGAGTAATGGTGAATATCAAAATCTATGTGACTATCTTGATTGAGATATGGTTGACATACCGTTGTTGGTATTTGCATTGTGATACATTGTTGACATACCCGTTATTGGTACTAGTAATATTGATATATTGTTGGCATACTCTTGATGGTGTTGTGATATGATACATTGATGGCATACCCCTTCGTGGTAATTGTGATATTGAACTAGATTGTTAAATACTTGTTGTACGCATTGCACTCATTCTCACACATTCATGATGCATGGACGATACCCAGTGATGATCCGGTATCGTTGATTCAGTAAATTGATATTTGATAAACTCCTTATTTGAGTGATTGTAAAGACCGATGTCCGAAGATCCATTCTGGAATCGTTGATTGTATAAAACTGAAGGTTGCTAAACTCTTTTACTGGAGTGATTGTGAGAAGGCCGATGTCCGAGGTTCAATTCCAGGATCATTGATAAGTGCACTGCATATATTCCCTCATATTCATAATGCATGGCCGATATCCGGTAATTATCCAAAGATCGTTGATTTAGCGACTTTTTTACTTGAGTGATTGTGAGAGGCCGATGACCGATGATATATTCCGATATCATTGTTGCATGGCTGATTTCGATGTTATTTCGGAATCGTTGTTAGTGCATGGGCTCCGCAGGTCCCCCAGGGTGGTGCCAGTGAGACTCCTTCTGTGAGCAATTAGCCAAGGTCCTGTCGGTCTATTGGGCAAAGATCCTGAACGGGTGGCACTTAGACTTTGCGAGTTACACTGGGTTGTGCTACCGAGACGTCGATATTTTCGTCCGGAGTACATGTGTACACCTCATTTGCATGGCATTACATCTTATCCATTCCATTATTGCATTGCATTGCGTTGGCTTGATTGCGATTCGTGGTGATTGATTGATTGATGATTAAATTGGATATATACATATTTCGGACTTGGTGTACTTGGGTTTAGAGGCTTACGTAGGCGATGATTAATACTTGGTTGTGATCTTATTATCTTATACTTGTTGGATTCTTTGCTATCTACTTATTTTCTGAATTGTGTTATCTATGCTTGGTCGGCCGATGATGCCTACTAGTACTGTTGTTTGTACTTTTTTTTTAAATAAAACAACTAGCAATAGGCATAGTTGTGAGCTTTATAAAGCTAAAGTTCTATACAGAAAGTGTAAAGAAAGCAAAAAATCAACAAGCAAAAAGATTACAAGGCCAAAAGTGCCTAAAAATCAAAGGGAAAATAACTTAAGAAGCTATATCTAGCCTAATGTATGCATGACCATTCCAAGCCTTGGATTCATTCCATTTCAGTCACCCCAAGCTCTCACCAGGTGCTATGTAATCACTGTTGTTTGTACTGACCTGCACTTGCTGCATTCTTTTATGAATGCAGAGTATCAGGTCGGATCTACTTCTCTGACTCGTAGTTGATCGACTCTTCAGCTTCCACTAGAGTTTTCCGGGGTGAGCATAGTGTCCGCTGACCTCGAAGACTCTTCTGTTACTTATGTCTTACTTTCCATCAGAGACATGATTTGAGACTACTTATGTATTATTAATCAGACCTTTAGTATTCGGATTTAGATGCTCTTGTATGACCAGACTTCGATACTAGGGTGGATTTCATTTACTTCTGCATGTTAACGTTATATTATATAGTGAGACTTGCTTTACTTTATTTTCTTCCGCTATTTTCTATTATTTTGAATTTTGAGTTAAGGGTTCACCTACCGAGGTGAGAAAGGTAGGTGCCCGCATGACCTAAGCTGAAATGGGTCGTGACAACAGCGTGTATATGGTTATTGTTGGTAGACTTATTTCTGTTGCTTGCTTCCGTTGATTTAATTCTTGATATCATTGGGTGACTTGATTGTTAATATCCTTGGATGTCTTGTATATTGGGTTAATTGATTATGAGTTGTTGAATGGCTTGTCTATTTTATTGATTTTATGATGTATGCATAATACTAATCTTAGTCGGCCTATGATATCTACCGGTACATAGTATTTATACTGATACTACCTTGCTATATTCTTTTGAGTGCAAATTGACACGCTTCCCGAGGTGACTAGACTTGATACGGGCGACTTTTTGTCAAATATGTGCTTTAAGAGAAAAAGAGTTGACTCAAAGTTGACTTTTGTATAAGCAAACATTTTTTGACAATTCATCGATTCCGAGAGGTCCGGATGGTCATTTAGAATTTGTGTGTATATTTGGTTCGGTTCCCAATGCACTCAGATGCATTTTGTGACTTGGGTTGGGAAAATGGAATTGACGTATCGGGGGTTGACTCGGTCAACTAGACCTCCGTTGTGAATTCCGAGAAAACGAGCACGCTCGTAGTGTGTTTTTATATGTGTCTGCGTATGTGATTTATGATAAGATGGACTCGGTAATTAGTTGGAAATTCAAAG
>NC_081349.1:49299063-49343590 GCF_029784015.1 Lycium ferocissimum | reverse complement strand
CCTATGGAGGTTCTATTTTTTGGGGATTAGCGAGTTATTACGGATGTTTGTGAAAAGTTTCCATTTGAAAATTGAGGGGCAACCCAAAAAATCTAAAATTTCAATGGCGTGCTTGGGCTTTTTGGGGGTTGAAAGATAGATTGAAGCCCGGCCACAGTCTGACGCTTCCAGAGGGATCAGAAGGTTATGTTATTGATTGTGATGCCTCCGGTGTTGGATTGGGCTGTGTGCTGATGCAGCACGAGAAGGTTATAGCCTATGCATCCAGACGATTGAGGAAACATGAGAAGAATTACCCGACCCGTGATCTTGAATTAGGCTGGGTTATTCATGCACTAAAGATATGGAGACATTATTTGTATGGTGTTCATGTTAATATTTATACAGATCATAAGAGTCTCCGGTATATCTTCAAGCAGAGGGAGTTGAATATATGCCAGAGGCGATGGTTGGAGCTATTGAAAGGCTATGATGTGAGTATCTTATACCACCCTGGGAAAGCAAATGTGGTAGCCGGCGTTCTTAATCGTAAATCCATAGGCAGTCTATGTGATGTTCAACCGAAAAAGAAGGAATTAATCTGTGAGCTCCACTAGCTAGCCAGCCTAGGAGTCCGCTTAATGGACTTGGGCAATACGGGAGTTCTTATTCCCGATACGACTCTTTCCTCATGGAGATATAGAAGTGAAAAAGAGCGCCAATATGAAAGATCCCCGGTTGGTCGCTATAGAGATACACTTCCCCGAAAGAGGAGTCACCATTCGGTTTACGTAAATGGGGTTCTTGGTGAGGGCGGCTATGTGTGCAGGATGTTGTAGGATTACATCGATAGATTCTGGAAGAAGCTCATTACTCCTTTTATTCTGTTCATCCGGGATCGACAAAGATGTACCATGACCTCAAGTCAATGTATTGATGGGATGGAATAAAGAAAGATATAGTAGAATTTGTAGCTCAGTGTCCAAATTTTCAACAAGTGAAAATTGAGCATAAAAAACCAGGAGGACTGTTACAAGCTATGAAAATTTCGACCTGGAAATGGGAAGTGATCAATATGGATTTTATTGTAGGTTTTCCTCGTTCTCGGCGTAAGTATGACTCTATATGGGTAACTGTCGACAGATTTACAAAATCAGCTCATTTTCTTCCAGTCAGAATGACATACTCAGTAGGAGATTATGCAAAGTTGTATCTTCAAGAGATAGTGCGACTTCATGGTGCCCCAGTATCCATTTTCACAGATAGAGGGGCACAATTTGCAGCTAAATTCTGGAAGTCTTTTTAAGAATGTTTGGGAACTCAAGAGTGACTCAACAGAGCATTTCATCTACAGACCGATGGACAAGGTGAGTGCACTATTCATACCTTGGAAGATATGTTACGGGCATGTGTATTGGATTTTGGAGGCAGTTGGAATGATCATTTGCCACTTATTGAATTTGTTTATAACAACAGTTATCATTCTAGCATCCAGATGGCTCCGTATGAAGTTCTGTATGGAAGAAAATGTAGATCGCCAATTAGATGGTTTGTAGTCGGAGAGACCCAACCGATATGTCCAGAATTGATTCAGCAAGCAATGGAAAAGATCAAGCTTATCCGAGATCGATTGTTGATAGCTCAAAGTTGCCAGAAATCTTATGCAAACAATCGTCGACAAAACCTGGAATTCCAAGTCAATGATTGGGTATTCCTAAAAGTGTCGCCAATGAAAGGGGTAATGAGATTCGGCAAAAGGGTAGTCCTCAATATATTGGACATTATAAGATCGTGCGCAAGGTGGGACAAGTAGCTTATGAGCTAGATTTACCTCCAGAACTTGAATCAGTACATCCAGTTTTTCATGTGTCGATGCTCCGTAAATGTGTTGGAGATCCTTCCAGAATCATGCCGGTAGATGAAGTTCAAATTACTGAGAAATTGGCTTATGAAGAAGTAGCCATTTCCATATTAGATAGGCAAGTGCGGAAACTCAGAACCAAAGATGTAGCCTTGGTTAAAGTTTTGTGGAGAAACAACAACAGAGGGGAAATGACTTGGGAAGCAGAAGAAGATAAGAGGTCCATATATCTGCATTTATTCCCACTCCCAGAAGAGTAGATAAGACGCCATTGTTCCCAAGTATGCAATGCTTTCTTTTAATGCTTTTGGCCATCTGTGGCCATGTTTTCTTGTTGCTGTTGTAGCCCTGTGAGGCGATGTTATTTTGGATTGTTGTGACAGGATGGTAGTGCCATATTACAGGGGAAACTCTGGCAAAATTTTTGTAGAATCCCCAAGAACTTAACATTCGAGGACGAATATTCCTAAGGGAGGGAGAGTGTTACACCTCGAAATTTCGGGTTATTGTGCGGTGAATGGACTATCGCAAGTTAAGGTGTATATGACGTCCCTATAAGTAAGAAGGGGTACTTAATGATTCTAATTATGATTCCAAAGACATTTGAGGCAAGAGAAGAAAGCTCGTTGGAGAAAGTTAAGGTAGAGAGTGTCTTACCCCATACACAAATGTACCAGTAGGTATTCCTGGTAATTTTTAGGATTAAAAGTTAAACGGATCGAATCGACGAAATCTGAACTGATTCAGGAAATTCTGCAGACATCAGTCAGTGCCGACGGGCCGTCGATATGTTGATGGACCGTCACTATGCACCGTCAACATGTTTCTGCAATTTGCAATCTGTAGGCGCAAGTCGACCGAGCAAGTCAACTGACCGTTGACTCGTCGACGGGTCATCGACCCACTCGTCGAATCGCCCCGCTAGAACTTTCCAGTTCCAGTTATAAATAGATGACCCATGCTCTCATTTTTTAGTTTCCACTTTCTTTACAAGTCTTGAAGACTCTAGACTATTTTCCACATCATATTAACATAAATCCAAGGGGAATGAAGGACTAGTTACCAAGAATCAAGAGAATCAAGGGAAGAAGAGGCTCTCTAGGGTTGATAGAAGTCAAGAATTCTATTGGTATTGAAGTTAGGGCTTCTCTCAAGTGAAGTATATTCATCCAAAGATCATTCCTACATAATCAAAGGTGAGTTTTACACTTATTTCATGTTATTAAAGGTATTGAGTGGTTGAAAGACTTGAATTGGAGAAGAATGTAGAATATAAGCTCAAATATGGAAATAATGGTATTTTGAGTAGTAAATTAATTTGAGTCATGATTCCTAGTATGAGATGAGTATAATCTTGTTATGAATGATGCTAATGTCGTTGAGGGAGTATTATGTGAAAAATGAATACGGTGTTGTATGGTACTCATAATTAGGGATGGTTTGAAAGTGAATTTGAGAAGTGAACAATGTTTAACTTGAAGAAGTTTATTGATTATGATATTATGAGTGTCGCTATTGATGTTTGGAAGTTGTTATATTATATGGAGAAAGTTGTCGAAACAAAGGAAATACTGCCCAATTTCGTTAGCCCTTAGTCGTTTTAGCCTAGACTTAAGCGTGTTTCTAATGATCTGACCTTAGTACAAACACTCTTGAACGTAGAATCGTGAGCTCGGAAGGGAAGCGTTTAGTTGGTAGAGTTAAAAAGCATAAAGGTATGTAAGGCTAGTCCCTTTCTTTCGTTAAGGCATGACTCTTAGATTGCTACCTTCCATATATTCCATGACCTTCTTACATGTCAAATTAAAAGCTCATAATTCTTAAGAGCAAGAGATAAGATATGATCTATGATGAGCATAATGATGATGATTCCATTTCACAAGATTCTGAAGCTTATGAAATGATGTTGTCAAGTGCTTGATAATCTTATTTTATGATTTCATTGATGTTATCCTTTGTTGGAGTCTCACCTCATGATATTAGTTCCTTCAAGGTGAGACATAGGAGTGATGATTATTCCATAATGTAATCGGAGGTTCCCGACCTTACGTCACTCTGATAGGGTTGTATCTTCCACTTGGGCTCTCATGCATTCTATGTATAGTATATGATGTACATGGATATATGAGTATGTATACATGGGATATGGGAAGAAGGGACAGGCGTTATATACGCAATACCACCTGATCACTTGGCATATTCTGATACCGTCCCGGACGCAGGATGCTCGGGCGCAGCATATATGGATAAATGGATAGGGCCATTCGTTCCGCAACAATATATAGATGTATAATGAATATATGGGTAAATGGATCAGGCTGTATGTTTAGGCAGCAATATATGATACATGATACGATGGATCGGTACGTACGTTCGCGGCGGTAATGATATATATATATATATGTATATATATATATATATATATGCATGTATGTATGAAAGATGTTAAAGAAAGTTAACATGCATGATATCCGCCTTCAGAGGCTAGCAATACAAGTTATTTCCTTATCTCATGTTTCCTTACTTCTTTATGATGTTAGTATTTATGCCTTACATACTCAGTACATTGTTCGTACTGTCGTCCTTTCTTTTATGGATGTTGTGTTCATGCCCGCAGGTAGATAGGGATACGGCGCGGACGCTTAGGAGCTTATTCAGCAGATTTGCAGGAGCACTCTGTTATATCCTGTATTTTGTACAATGGGATATTCCGAGTAAATTGCGGAAAATTAAGGACAAGGTTATATTTTTTTCGGTTTTGTTAAGAATGCATAAGTTGCATATTCATCTTTTATTGGTATGGAGCATTAAGGGTAAACTTGGAATAAGGAAAAAACTAGGGGCTAGAAGTTGGAATTTTTTTTCATGAAATGGCCAAAAGGCCAAGGTGGCCGTGCATGTTGGAGTAGGCCCCACCCATGGTTGGCCAATTGTCTTGAGCCAAGAAATAGTACATGTGCTCATTTCATATTTGTGGAAGCTATATATATATATATATATATATATATATATATATATATATATATGCATGGAGTGACTAAGCAAGACCACAAATTCATCTTTTGTGACTTAGGAAAATTCTAGAAAATTGGAGAAAAAAAGGGGGAGCATAACCGGCCATGTATATATATATATATATATATATATATATATATATATATATATATATATATATAAATGGTGACAACACAAGGCACAACTTATCATTTTCAACTTTAGAAAATTCAAGAAAGATGGAGAAAAAGAGAGGAGAGGGAGTTCGGCCATGGGCTGGCCGAACTTGGTCCATGGAAATTGAAAGAAAAAAATTATTTTCTCCTTGTCTCTCTACTAATTGGAAGGTCCTCTACAACATGGAGTGGTTGTTGAAGCGAGCAAAGCGTTCGTTCTTGCGATTCTTCACACTAGCCGAGGGAGGAACTAGGTGGAAGAGGTGAGGTTCAATCACCTTTTTCATATGTTATGCATGGTTTGGTATGTTGTGGAGTGTGAAAATGAATGGAATTCATGAAGTTATGGTGTGAAAATTGTGGCCGTGTGTATGGACCATTTGTGTAGTAAGGATGAATTGATGTCACTTGATATTTTGCTTCTTGTTGTTGTGAATTTTATGGAAAGAATAAGGGTTTAATGATTCAAGTTATAGTCTAATTTAGAACATAATGTGATTTCAATATAGTTTCTTGTATTGATGAAAATGTTGTTGCTAACGTATGGGATTGTTGATATAGTTTATGAATTTGGAAGAAAGAAATGTATTGTTGTTGTCCCTATGGAAATTGGTGGTTTCGGGTTCTATGGTATGTTGGATGGATTGTTTTGAATATTGTGCGGATTGTTTGGAATGATTTTGAATCGTGTTTGAATGTTCTTGGGTTAGTCTTCGAATATGTGAGCGTCGATGTTGACTTGAACGTATGTAGTTGAATTGGATGTAAATGGGATATCGTCGAATTGTATAGAAAGCGGTACTAATGTTAGAATACATTTTGAATCTATTGTTGATGTTGTTTACATTATTGTTGGTATTGTTGTTGAAGATTTAGCCGAGTTGAATTCTCGAGGATGTTGAGGTTATAGGGGAGATGCTGCCCGAATTTCTGTAAATAAAGTGCTAGCTTGGAATTGGATTTTTAAGTGACTATGGCTAATGTTTAATGCCTAATGACATCATTGTAGATCTTGAGAAGCCGAGACTTAGGTTCGGAATAGCTTAGGAAGCGGACGAGGTATGTAAAGCTTATCCTTCTTTTGTTTTGGCATGTCCTAGATGTAAGTAAGTTATGATATGTTATGAGCCTTGGGGGTAACTCTATTCTTAGAGTCCGAATATGTTTACGATTCTTATTTGCCTCTTGATGTTGACATTATTCATATGGTCGGACTATGGTCCTTAAGTCTTATGTATGATTGAATTTCAAACGTTGCAAAAAAAAGAAGAGAATTTTTGTTCTTAAAAGATCCTATGTCTAAAAATGTCCGTAACTTTCATAGACAGAACCGGATGGCTTTGATATGCTCATAAATGATCCTATAACGTATAAGGCCCGTAACTTTCATAGGCGGGCTCGGATTGATTTGACATATGACTATGATCCCTACGGTCTTTTGATATGCTTATGATGTTTGCTATGTTTCCGAGTGGCGTCCGAAAGATATTTGAGGTAACTTTTGTCCCGATTTTCAAATGACGATTCGTTTAGCTCACTTCATTGAGTCTTTGTAAATGATTTATGTGCATATGGTTTCTCACTACTCTGCTCGTGCCAAGCTCAATGTGTCTTTCACTGCGTCCGGGCCAGGGCATGTATTCGTGCAACTCATTTTGCATTATTCACCGCGTCCCTCACTAGTGGGCCGGGGCACGTTATATTACCGCGTCCCTCACTAGAGGGCCGGGGCACGTTATATTACCGCGTCCCTCACTAGAGGGCCGGAGCACGTTATATGATATGATGATGAGGTGATGATATGGGGATGGCGGCCAGGATGGCATATGATGATTCTATTCACCGAGTCCCTCACTAGAGGGCCGAGTACGGTATATATATATATATGTATATGCATGCATACATTATGATGATATGATTTTACTTACCGAGTCCCTCACTAGAGGGACGGGACACGCTATATGTTTACACGATGATTTTATGACATTGACATGCATGATATGTGCTTTCAAAGGCAAGTCTTATAATTTTCTATACTCTTTACTTCAGTATGATCCCGCTTACTGTATTTCATGCTTTACATACTCGGTACATATTCCGTGCGGCCCCTTTCTTCGGAAGTGCGTTTCATGCCACGCAGGTACACCCAGATGAGTAGAAGATGTTAGTAGAAGATGTTCCAGCTGGATTGGCGAGCTCCATTTCCTCCCGGAGTGCTGCCGAGTCAGAGCGCTTTTGTTATGGTATCTGGAGTTATGTTAGAGACTTTGCAGACAGTGTCGTGTATATAAGATGTCAGTTTTGTAAGCGGCTATGTAAGCCGATATATTATTATGCGATATGTTGCAAATTTCATATGTTACAGATTATATTTGATTTAAGAAAAATGAAAAACTCTCCTTACGCATTCTGTTATGATTTAAGGGCCCAGCACGATTATGAGTATAACGAGAGTCAGCGGGTTCGCTCGGCCCTAAGTAAGGGTCGGGTGCCCATCACGCCTATCGGAAATTAGGGTGTGACACACTCCACTACTCCGGAGTTGCCACTTTTTGGTATACTCTTTTGTGCATATATTTGGGCCATGGCATGGTCTTACCCCGTCCTTATGATTTTCGCACTTCGGTTAGAGGCTCGTAGATACTTATGTTTAGGTAATAGATGTTAGGAAACTTATACTTTGTACATGATTTTTTGGCCTTATGAGCCTCTGTATATATGCATGTTCCCGGGGGATGCTTGGTCATCATTTCATAGTATATATATTTTTGAGAAGCTATACCTGTTCAGGACGGGCGTGATAGTTAGCATGAGAAGTGGTGCTCGGTAGCCAGCTCCGAGTACCCGTCATGGCCCTCTAGTTGGGTCGTGACAGTCATAATCCACATGAAGTAACTCAACACCATCATGAGGCCCAAAATAGGAATCACTATTTGAACTCTTATAAAATACTTCGAATTGATAAGGTAAATTTGGAAAATTAGCCTACCTCTAGATTTTATTCATAACAACACTAGGTGATTAATCAACCTCCTTTCATGAATAAGGCCAACTAGGTAGAGTTACCATTTTTAAGCTTATCTTTGAGAAATCCATTTTCAAGATTCTTGGAAGAGACCCATTTATAATCTTGTAGTGAAATGAGAAACTAAGTTAGTAACCATTCTACGGTGATGAACAAGAGGGAATAATTCAATGAAATCCATATTAAGAACAAGTAACCAATCATCTTTTTAAGTTTAGGAAATTGTGATACCCATTTTTGTGGTTTCTAGATGAGGGACTTTTAATAAGAATCACTAATGTGAAGAATGAATGGAAGAAGTTAGAAGGATTACCTTTCCCAAGAAGATATCATCTTTGGCTCCATAAATGCTCCAAAGGCGGCTGGACTCTTTAAGGTTTTGGAAAATGAGGTCAAATCCCGAAATGGTACTTAAATTGGGGAGAATTACTGCTTGTAATTGCTGTTACGGTCTCAGGCGCCGCTTTAACGGTACCGCTTCTGCGACCTTGAATGAATTAACTACACTATTTTTGTGATGCCTAACGATTCTTTGCGCGGTCTTTGGGCGGCAACGATGGCGGCAGACGGTACCACAGCGCGGGTGGCCCGGATACATTTCTTTATACGCAACTCATCACGATTTTCCCGATCAGGTTAACGGTTTTTAGACATGCAAGATAGACCAAGTATGTCTCAAGAAGTTAACGCCACGAATATTTCAGAATTCACGGTAACGACGAAACGGGTCGTTATAACTACATTCTATGCCACAATGGAATCAAATTTCTCATCTCAATATCAAATCAAGTAAAGCATCGCCATATCATAGTCATGATATATTGCTAATTACCAATATCAGATGTCTCAACGCAGCAACAAGCCAACAAGTAAATAGAACAAGATAAGTCAACAGAGCAACGGGTGGCTAGCCCCCAGATCATACAACAAGGCCCAACCTAAGGTAATATCCAACCCAACTTCACACTCGAAGGTTTACATGCATTCTCCGACAATATCATATAAATATATGCTTCGCTAATCGAAGTCTCACCATAAGGTAAACCATAACCTACCTGGAGAGTCGAACAACAAAGTCTCCAATAATCAAACGTCAGTCTTTTCCTTCCTTTGAGCCTCGTGATAATGGAAGTCTAATCATAGCTGAATTATGAAATTATAATCAAGAAGAAACATCATTCAATCCTTACTTCTATTCAAGACCCAAATCCCAACCTATGGAATGGGGTTTATGAACTAAAAAGATGAAATAAGGAGTATGTAGGTCTCAACATGAAATTAATGTTCTAGGTGATCAATTCCCATCAATTCTAAGCTAGAAGAACTAACAAACCACTTAAATTCATATTCTAGGCAAAACCCCCAAATTTGGGTATGAACCCTAACTTCCGATTCCATAGATTAGCCACTAATTAGGAAGGAATCATGTAATAATAGTTTCTAATCATCAATTCCATGCTTAATGAAGCTAACCCCATCAACAATTCAAGATTTAATAGCCTAGAATGAAGAACCCACAAAACCCTCTTTCAATCCACCATTTTTTAAGGAAACTAGCATGTTTAATAAATTCCTAAGGTGAATAATGTAACATGGAATGGAAAGGAAGGTGAAAGAACTTACCACAATGATTTCTATGAAGAACAACCTTGAATGCTCCCAAAAATCTCTAAAGTCGGAAAGGTATTGAATGGAAGACTTAGGGCTTTTAACACACATTTAATGAAACTAAACTTCCCGTCACCCGCTTCAGTGCTTCATCGGTCCTGTTTCTGCAGTCCATGCCAAAAGTACCAGATCGCTATGGCGGCAGGGTCACCGCTATAGCGGTACCCCTGCCGCGGTCCTGGTGCCACTAAAGCGGGACACCAGACACCGGAATTTCCCAAGTTTCATTAAATCAACCCAAAATCCCTACTATCACCTGAGACCATCTAATCAAAAACCATATATGCAGACATATATAAAAATAAACTACGAACGCATTCGTGGCCTCGGAATTCCCAACGGAGGTCTCGTTGACCGAGTAAACCCTCGATACCTCAAAACCAACTTCCTAACATAAGTCTCAAAATGCACACGAGTGCATTGGGAACCGAATCGAATATACATATAAGTTCTAAAAGACCATCCGGACCTCTCGCAATCGACAAAAGTAAACTTTGAATCAACTCTTTTTCGCATTAAGTCAAAATTTTCCACAAATTTACCCAAATCATATCCAAAGGCCTCGGGAAGCGCGTCAAAAATTGCTGGAGCTGCTTTGCTGGAAGTGGGTTAAATGTGAGCTAAACAAGCTCAGGAAAGGATCAAAAGCACCGAAGAGGCTATAACTACTAAACGGGTCGTTACATCGTAACTTACTTTCGATTAGTATACTATGCTTATTGAGTTACTATACTCAAATTATATTAACTTCAGTTAATTGAAAAAAGGTCAAACATTAACTTTGTCTGATCAGGCAGAGTTTTGAAATATCAGGCACAGTTTAGAAAAACATCTTTTCTTCCTTTTTGTAATCTTTATCTTCTTAATGCTCTAGTACTTGAGTTCCATAAAAAAAATTAACCAACTTTACTTATCCATTTTAATAATTTGTACCTCGTGTGGCAGGTATAACATGTTTCATCGGGAAAAAGGGCAAAACAAAGTTGTTATCTCAAAGAATCAGCCTGGTAAGGAAAGTTACCCATTAAGGAATAACTGTACTCTTTACTCTATTGTTTTTATTTTCTTTTAATACTAAAAACAACAAGGAAATGAAAAAATTCATTCACAAAAATATAAAAAAACAAAACAACAAATATAACAAAAAACTTCATTTATAATATTACTAATGATGAAAATTAGAATGACGATATTAAAAAAAAATGAAAAAAAAAGAAAAATCCTGGTCTATAACTATAATTTCGGGCTTCTTAGTAATGATAAAGCCTACACCAACGTTGCTTTCACCAATCGTGAAACACAGCGTATCTACTTCCTTAGGTCTATTTGAATCGACAAAATGTTTCTAGCCTTGACAAAGGCGTCTATAATGACCAACTTTGTAGGTCATTTTGTATACATTCTCACCAAAATGGACATCAGCTTCCATCTCACAATCTGGAGCCCAGACACTACTAGGAAGGATCTACAAAAAAAACAACAAAATTAATATTACTAACACTGCAGTAAACGGAGAAGAAAATAAAAAAGTTAGGTACAATAAATAAAACATACAAAATCATCACTTTGAACGTATGATTTCGTGAGTTTTTTCTCAAAATAGTCCATTTGATTCATTTCAATTGTTATTTTACTGGAAGAATTTTCAATCTAAAATTTTCAGACGAGAAAATTGTAATTGTAATGAACAACAAAATGCTATTATTCTTAATCTTGAGTAGTATTTTCGGTCAAAGACATTAAATTAGGTGAAATGAATGTCATTGTGAATAGTTGTGACAGTCAAAGACATTAAATATGTTTAAGACCACTGTCATAAAGTTAGTCAAAGTTCTTCCTTAAGGGCCCATTTTTCTGAAGTTCTCTCTTGAGACAGAGTTTGCCTGCAAAACTCTACCTTAAGGCAGAGTTTGCCTTACCAACCTCTGCTGAAAGGTAGCAAAACTCTGCCTGAAGGTAAAACTCTGCCTGAAGGTAGAGTTTCCCTGCAAAACTCTACCTTAAGGCAAAGTTTAGCTGCAATTTTTTGACTTAAATGCAGAACTTGAAATACACTAATCATATTAGAGAAACTTGTGGATTGATCATGACAAAGATACACTAATTGTTTTAGAGAAAAGTACCTAAAAAATAACAAAAAAGATTTTTTTTTTAAAAAAAACTAATGACTCTCATGAAACTCATCAATTTGTCTAAGATAAGACGAAAATGATGTGATTCATCAGAAGAGGAGTCATCAGATATGATAATATGATTCACAAGTAAAAGACCCTTGAGGTCCATGATAGCAGCCTTCGGTACATTGAATTCATCTTCGAACTCCTTCCATTTTATTTTAATTTTATCCATTAAATTAAGAATATTTTGCAAAAGACTTTTGAGTTTGGCCTTATCAACCATAGAAGAATGACTGGACGAATCAAACTGCCTTGTTATCTTATCAAATGCAGTATCAGTGCCATGTTTCATATGTTCTCTATTTAGACATTTTTGAAAATAACCATCAGACAAAAGTTTTGGTCTCATAGTTTCTCAATCGGATTTTATCAATTCCCATTTATGCATGAGAGTTTCGATAGCTTCATTGCTTCCGCTTGAACTTGCACTATTCATTTTGAACCTGAAAAAGAAATTATATTGAAACCTCTATTTTTATGTTAATATGGATATGTATATAATCAACGAGATGATGCTATTCATAGCACCACAAGGCACCCTAAAAGAGGGTAATTGAGTACTTACAAGTTCATTTGATAAAGATGGAAAAATTAAAGTCTACTGTCAAACAGGTAGTTGGCAAGCATAAGCATTGAAAGCCAAACCACATTTTATAATAGAAAATTTTAAAAATATAAATTTCGAACAGGGGAATTATAAAATTACAAACTCTTCAGGTTAAAAAGAGCATAAAGTCAGCCTGAAGAGAGGGATCTTCAAATTACGAAGAGAACAAAACTATGCCATAACAAACTCTACCTTCAGGTAGAGTTTTGCTACCTTTAGGCAGAGTTTGACTGCAAACTCTACCTTATCAGCAGAGTTTTGCTACCTTCTGGCAGAGTTTTGATACCTTCAGGCAGAGATTCAAAACTTTTTCTTGAGTAGAGTTTTGACTGCAAAATCTACCTTATCAGGCAGAGTTTTGCATTAAGTCAAAAAAAAAAAACAATATACATCACTGGAAAAAGGGAAAAACAATAATACAACACTTGCCTTTATCAAAAAAACACAAAATAAGTATACAAAATGTGATTAGTGAATCTTTGTGATTAGTCTTTCAAAAAGTGAATACAGTTTGCTACATAAAAAAATAAAACTAAATCTTTTGTTTCTTGTTAAGGTTGTTTATCTTCCTCTTCCCAAAAGTACACTGCATGTCATTGTTCCTATGTTAATTATGTCCTGGTTGTTCAAGAGGTGTCTCGTAACCATCATCTAACTTAGATTTATTGATCATTTCTTCATATACTCCATCAAATCAGAGGGATCCCAATTAATTAAATTTTCACGATTGATGAGCATATCAGCAAACTTGATGACAAAGCGCCCACAATTGACATCTCTGAAAGTCATAACACAAAAGTAGATTTAGGACAAAGAGGAAAGTTAGGCATAAAGAATAAAAATCATATAACGAAACCAGAAAATAGGTCAAAAAAGTAATGAAGATACATACAATCCTTGCTTTGGACATTCAGCCCATGTATATGTCAGGTTGCTAAAATCTATATATGATCGCCTGTATTTATTAAATTCCATAGCTTCCAGCAATTTGGGGAGCAAAGCATAGTATCACTCTATATGTTGAACCAACTGATCATTTTCCTGACTATCATTATGTTAATCATATGTTTCGAGTCTGCGCTCATCAATATGGCAAACTGCAAGAACATAATGATGTATTGCACCACCTTCTTCTTTACTTGGGCGCATCGGAATTAAGACCCTATCAACATTCTCCCACGATATATACATTTTTTCTTTCCCATATAAACAATCAACAAGGAACCAGGCTTTTCCAGTTAACCTAAGAGTTGATAACCAGTGGAAAGAACTTTTATCTTCTAGATCAAGGTATGTATTCATTTCCCATTTGAATAAATTATCAAATGTTATACTTGAGCATACGTACTTAATGGAATTATTAGATGGGGCATGATACATCATGTTCTTCCCCAAATAGTACATTGTCGCATTAATATGATGCATCAAGTAAAAAACCAAAAGATACAAAGCTAATTCAATGGTAAAGAAGAAAAAATAAATGAACATCTAACAAAAAAGAACATGTCATCACGAACCTCATCATCAAGCGCATACATGCCATTGGACATTTCATAAAAAAAATCCTAAAACTGGTTGCAAAATCTTTGAATGTCATCTTTTCATCAAGTTCATTCAGTTCATCAGAGTAAATTTTGTCATCCTTTGTCCTGATTAAAAAAGACATTATTAATAACACACATATTAAACCTGTTTATTGAAAAAAATTAAAAAAACACAAAATAGACAAAAAGTTATGCTTGCAAAACTCTCCTTCAAGCAAGTTATGCTGCAAAACTTTACCTTCGACGAGGATTTTTAAACGCCCTTAACGAGAGTTACTTAAACTACCTTGATCGGAGTAAATTTATTTATAAACACTACCTTGAGGCATAAATCTACACACAAAATTAAAAACTTACTTAGGATGATCAAATTTTCAGGCTGGAACGTTTTTTGGATTTATGAACTTTTTCCACCTGGTCACTGACTTTTTGACAGAATCACAATGGAACGGAAAAATTCTTCTATAGCTATCCTTTCAGTCACTTATGTCCTTCCGTTTACCTCGAGGTAGGTCATTATAATCAGACTGGAGCATCGACCCAGGTGCAGGGGTATCAGCTACTGCCCTCTTTTTTCTCTAACCCCTTATCTTTAATGAAGAAAGTGAATTCTCTTCTAGATTTGATTGTAGGACAACAACAAGGATTTGATCATTAGAATATGATTCCATAGCAAGAGATGCAAGTTATACAATTCCTTGCAATACAACATCAGGAAAACAATCCTCACCAGGCTTGGTAGTATCAATACCTTTATAATAATGAACAGCCTCCATGGGACTACCCTCTCCGTTTGTAGGACATGGTTCACTCCTCAATGGAATAGCAATTTCAAGAGGGCCCTTAGGTACCACACTAGCAGACTGTTCAGCAGGCAAATTTTTTGATTTTTTTTTTCAAAAATCGTTGAAGAATCAATATTTTCAAGCACACCACCTGTGATTTCATGTTCAATAAATTCAGGTGCATGATCTGTAGCCATTGCATCACCCTCTTATGCTATTCTATCTCCAACAGGAGATTTAATTAGTAAAGATGCTATTTCCGTATCATTTGGCACACTACCTTCTCTTATACTATCTTGAAGAGGAGATTCAATATCTTCAGATGTCATTAGCATATTAGCTGGCACACTACTTATTTTCTCTCCAATAGGAGATGCAATTTCTTCTGAGGCCAGTGTTGTATCACATGGCAGATTAGTTCTTGAGGAGTATCTGAATAACCCTCCTCTGTTCTTCCACCTTCAATGAGAGATTGAACTTCATCAGGTGCTCGTTCAGTAGCATTCGCCTTGGTAGTTGTTTCAATAGGATCCGACACCACTGAATCGTGCACTTCTGTTCTTTCTCATCTAACAAAAGATTCAACATGTTGAGATGATGTTTGTAGATTAGGATCTGACATTAATATATCACCTTTAATGAGATATTGAACTTCATCATATGCTAGTTCAGCATTAGGTTTCTTGGTAGTTGTTTCAATAGGATCCGACGCCACCTAATCTTGCACTTTTGTTCTTTCTTCTCTAACAAAAGATTCAACATGTTGTGATGATATTTGTAGAGTAGGATCTGACATCAATAACTCACCTTGTTGTGATGATAATTCTGTATCATCTGGAATAGTAGGCGTTTGAAGAGGATCTAACAACAAAGGATCACCATGTTCTCTTGTTTCATGTCCAAAAACTGGTATAAAAGAATCAACCACTGTTTTAGGAGAACAAACTTTTTCATTTTGCATCTGTACATCCAAACGAGGAGAGAGAAAACGGTATCATCCATATTAGCTGCACTTTGAGAACCCACATAATGAGTAGGGGTAATATCATCCATATTAAATCCTTGAATGACTGGTTTGGTAGAAGTCACTTGCAAACCTTCCAAATCAACTTGTTGTGTACCCTCAGTAACATATCCTATGCCATCGATAGGACTCGTATCACCAAAACCTGAAATAGATGATTGTTCAAAATCGGCAGTCTCTTCAACCGTATCAGACCACGATGATCTTCATTGTCTCCCAACGAAAAATCCCTCCATATTTTTGCGAGAACCACCTCGTTTACTTTTTTTTTTGGACATCGAGAAGTCGAATGACAGGTTTGTTTATCCTCTCTCTATGCTTTTCGACATTTGAGGACACTATTAAATGATCGGAATGTTGAGAAACATCATCAGGACCAGCAACACTTTCCGATTCAAATTTTAAACCTGATTTTTGAAGAGCAGTAACTAGTCCATCCATACGTTGCTTCTCCTTCTTCTGATTACCTAAAATCTTATCCAATTTTCTATCCAAAATCTTCTCCAAAAATAAATAGAAGAAAGTTTCAAAACATTTGTAACTCAAAAAGAGAACAACTTATGCCTATAGAGGAAGAGTTTCAATTTAGAAGTAAGATCTGTACAAAAGTTACACAAAAGGTATTCCTGTACAGGCAAAATGACAAAGTTAAAAAAAATTATACATGTATAGGAAGAGTTTCAAAAATCACAAAGTTAAAAAAAGTTATGCCTGTATAGGCAGAGTTTCAAAAATCACAAAGTTAAGAAAAATTATGCCTGTACAGGCAGAGTTTCAAAAATCACAAGTTAACAAAAGTTATGCCTCTTCAGGAAGAGTTTGAAAATCATAAGGTTAATTGTCACGACCCAAATTATGGATCGTGCGGGCACCTATCTGATTACTTCCTAGTAGGCGAACCCTCACCAACCAACCCATTATTAAAACTCATTTTCCCATTCAATGACTGATAATCATAACATTAAGTGAGAAAACATAAACAAAACTCTTTATAAAATTAGAGCTTACAATTTCACGGGACCTAGTCTAGACATGTAAATAAATGACACAGCTTCTGCCTGGAAGGATATATGTAAAAGCTGTAGGAAGATATCCGCCATTGCAGCTTAATGAAACCTTCAAGCAATAACCTAAAATAAATCTACACCCCAAAAGGAATGTAACAAGAATAGTATTAGTACACCATACATACTGGTAAGCATCATAGGCTAATTAAGATTGGTTCAGGCAATATAATATAAAATTAATCAGATAGGCTCAATCATAACACTTTATAACTCCTAATCAAGGTAACAATTCTATCATAGGCTCACTTGAAATCCCTCTACCACTATCATCTCAGTGTACAACAGAATATAAGGACTAGCAATAACAATTCGATTTTCAGCTCAATGGAGACTCTTAAACACTTACACCTTAGGATTAGTCAATTATGATTTATACCTTGTGTCCATTCATTCCTCTGGAAATCACCTAAACCAGCACGTGCTTTTACCTCTAACGATTTTGCATACTCATAACCTGACAGACATATAAAAAGATATAACAACTCAAGGTGGTCATCAGCCCGTAAGCACATACTAATTAGGAAATAAGAATAAATACAATAGTACAATGAACGGTAGTATCTCAACAATATGTTTCACTCTTAACCATTCTATGTGGGATCACTGTAACATCACCTCCCATAAACTCGACAACTCTGCTATGGAGGAAAAATCAGCCTTGAAACCACTGGGATAAGTCATGATTCATTACAAAGCAACTAAATATGCAACTCCACTATCACATGGAATATAAGCAAGTAAAGTGCAATGCAATCAACGTTATCTCTCAACTGTGTACACACATGCTAAATGGTATTGTTTCCCTAAATAGACATGATCTGCAGGGAACCCATGGTTTCCATGTACAACTCATTTCGGAATTGACCTCGGATCACGAGCCCTTAACTAGGCCACATCCTCACCCTTGTCAAATGTGCATTTTCATGTGTGTGTGTGTGTGTGTGTGTGTATTCTATTGCTCATCACAAGGTGTCCTCAACGTAATTTCGGTTCATCAGCAAATATGGAATAGCATCAGTTAACAATACCAATGCCCAAAACACAAATTAGTCCTGAATGCTCAATAATACCATATTCAATGAAATATAGATTACAATGCCACTAGCTGTGATGAGGATCAACGCTAATCATAAACACACAGTGAAATTAGCTACGTTGACATACGCATCACCTAACACATGGTATGAACAACTATGTTAATGTCAATTTATTAGAAACACAGTCCAAACCCTCACTCGATCCATAGCAATCACCTATCTATACTTTGTCGTCCCCCCTAGAACAACAACTACACACTTGATTCGACTATTCTTTTACATTGACAAACCTTCACATGTCTCAATTAATGCCAGCCTAATAGGTATTTAACCGAACTCCGTGTCTAAAGACCTAATCATGCTTTCTCCCGTCAATTCTACATCATATATATGACTCACTAATCAAACTCTAACTCAAGTAGTACCTATCTCGAGGCCGAGTAGGTGCCACAAACAATCATGGAATCTTCATCATTTGCTTGCAAATCTAGAGACCACGACGGGGAAGTCTAGGAGTAGTACAAATTTCAATAACGAGAGCCAAAATAAATCATGCCCTGTAATCTAGATTCTATAGTTGAGTACCCCTGTCTATATATTTCTAATTTAAGAACTCGAGTCCCAACCCCTCTTTAATTATCAAAACCCTTGTTCTTTAGGTTCCGTTTATCAACCTAGGATAATAATCTATAATAAGATTTAGCGAACTACCAGTTTCTGGTTTTATGCTGCCTGTTCTATCCCTCTAATGTGTGAGCGATTTAAGAACTCTATGCTGATTATCATCCGGAGGCTAAACCTAGCGGTGAGGAATTTAATGTAGAAAAGATAACAAAAGGAAGGGTTATAAGGACTACCTTACTCAAGTCTCTATGTGCTCTGCCCAGAATTTCTCTCAAGTGACGGCTTAGAAGAAGGTTTGTGTTATATCTCGCATTTTGTACATTTGGATATCCCGAGTCAATGGCGGGAAGTTAAGGACAAGGTTATATTTTTTTTCGGTTTTGTTAGGAATTCCTAAGATGCATGTTCATATTTTGTTGATATGGAGCATTAAGGGCAAATTTGGAATAAGGAAAATGAGAGGCTAGGAGTTGCAAAAAAATATTTCACTAAGTGGCCAAATGGCCATGTGGCCGTGGGGCATGGTGTGGACCCCACCCATGGTTGGACAATTAATTCAAGTCATTAAAGAGACCATGTGTTCATCTTATATTGCAAGACATATGTCTAGGCAAAGGATGACCAAGTCAAATAATTAGTCATCTTTGACCACTTAAAGAAAAGTCTAGAAAATTAAAGAAAATTGGAGAAAAAGAAAAAAAAAAAAGGGAGAAAAGAGTGCACATGACCGGCCATGTGCATGTGCCTCTATATATGTATATATGACTAAGTCATGAAAAGGAAGACCAATTCATCATTTTGCCAAGTATAGAAAATTCAAGAAGCATGAAAAAAAAAGAGGCATTCGGCTATGGGGGCTGGCCGAATAAGGCCCCCAAGTGTTGATCAAGAAAGATTATTTCCTTCAAGCTTTCCTACTAATTGGAGGGTCCTCGTTAACGTGGAGTAGTCGTTGGAGCGAGCAAAGCGTTCATTCTTGCGAAGCAAGTCTTAGCCGAGAAGAGGAGTTAAAGGAGAGGTAAGGTTTAATCCTCATTTTCATATGTTATAGATGTTTGTGTATGTTGTGGGGTGTGGGGATGAATGAAGTTCATGAAGTTGTGGTGTGTTGTGTGTGGCCGTGTGTATGTGGGCTTATATAGGAGTAAAGAACTAATTTTTCTAGCAAGTTTGGATTGTTGTATTATGGATAGTTGTGTATGTTGTAATGTGAAGGAATGGATAGAGTTCATGAAATCATGGATGTGGGTGCTTGACCGAATAGGTGTAGGTTGTGTAGGAATGAATGAACTAATTTTAATTAGTATTCTTTGTTGTTGTTATGGATTGTGTGATAAAATGAAGGTTTGATGACTCAAATTGATGTTGTAATTGGTTGTGGGCTGATTTAGAAGATAATGTGATTTTAGTGTAGTTTCTTGTGTTGATGATAATGATGTTGCAAACGTATGGAATTGTTGGTATAGTTTATGAATCTGGGAGGAAGAAATGTATTGTTGTTGCCCCTATGGAAATTGGTGGTTTCGGGTTTCATGACATATTGTTGGAATGTTCTTAAATCTTGTTTGAATCGTTGCGGATGAGTAATTGAGTATGTGAGCATTGGCGTTGAATTGATCGTATGTGGTTTATTTGAATATAAACGAAATGTTGCCGAATTGTGTAGAAAGGAATTATTAATGTTAGAACGCGTTTTGAATCACTTATGGATATTGTTAGTATGGTTGTTGGTTTGGTTGTTGTTGATTTGGCCGAGTTGAATTGTCGGGGATGTTGAAGTTATAGGAGAAATGCTGCCGAAATTTTTGTAGACAAAGTGTTGATTTGGAATTGGATTCTCAAGTGTTATGGCTAATGTCTGATAACCTAATGACATTATTGTAGATCGTGAGAAGTCGAGACTCAAGTTTGGATTAGCTAGGGAAGCGGCTAAGGTATGTAAAGCTTAACCCTTCCTTCTTTTGGCATGTCTTAGTTGAAAGTAAGTTATGACACGAATCTCGAGGTAACTCTATTCTGGTGATCCGAGCATGTTTATGATTCTTATTGGTTTCTTGATATTCGTATTCTTAATATGGTCAAATCATGGTCCTTATGTCATTTGTATAATTAAATTTCAAGTTGCATAAAGGTTTTGTTTTCAAAAGAGTTTTGTTCCTAAACGATTCCGAAACTACGAACGTCCGTAACTTTCACAGAAAGGCTCGGATCGCTTCGATTTGTTCGTAGAAAGTTCTAAAGTGAATAATGTTCGTAACTTTCCGAGGCGGACTCGGATTGGCTTGGAATATGACTACAATCCTTATGGTCTTGTTAATACGTTTATGATATGCTATGTCTCCGAATAACGTCCGAAAGATATTTGATATAACTATTGTCCGATTTTTCAAATGACATTCCGTTTAGACGACTTCATGGAGTCTGTGAGTATGATTTTATGTGCATATGGTTTCTCACTACTCTGCTCGTGCAAGCTCAATATGTCTTTCACCGAGTCCCGGTAGCAGTACGTATTCGTGCAACTTCCTGCGCATTGTTCACCGAGTCCCTCCTTTGGAGGGCCGGATATATATATATATATATATATATATATATGATATGATGATGTGATGAGATGGGGATGGCGGCCAGGATGGCATACCGAGTCCCTTGCTAACGGGGCGGGGACACGCTATTCACCGAGTCCCTCACTAGAGGGCCGGGTACGGTATATATGTATATATGTACATTTGCATGCATACATGATTATGATATGATTTTACTCACCGAGTCCCTCACTAGAGGGCCGGGTACGGTATATATGTACGATGATATGATTTTACTTACCGATATACGTATATGCATGACAAATGTTTCAAAAAGGCAAGTCTTCCGGTTTTCTATACTCTTTATTTCAGTATGATCCCACTTATTGTATTTTATACTTTACATACTCGATACGTATTCGTCTCGATCCCCTTTCTTCGGTTTTGCGTTTCGTGCCACGCGTGTACACCCGGATGAATTGAAGATATTAGCGAGAAGATATTCCGGCGGGATTGGCGAGCTCCATTTTCTCAGTCTTTGCCGAGTCGAGCATTATGATATGGTTTCATGTTCCATGTTAGAAACTTTGCGGACGATTGTCGTGTATGTAGTATGTCGGTTTTGTAAGCGGCTCCATAAGCCGATGTATTGTGATGCATTATTTTACGGGTTTTATACGATTACAGGTCTTACTTGAGTCGAAAAAGATGAAAAGCAAGTTTGTTTTCTGAAAATCTTGCATTATGTACTTATGTTATGTTATGAGGGCCCAATATGATTATGAGCATCACGAGAGTCAGCGGGTTCGCTTGGCCCTAGGTAAGGGTCGGGTGCCCATCACACCCTATCGGATTAAGGGTGTGACAAATTGGTATCAGAGCGGTTCGTCCTAGGGGTTGTCGCAAAGTCGTGTCCGGTAGAGTCACATTTATGGTGTGAAGCGCGCCACATTTATAAACAGGAGGCTACGGGGCATCTAGGATTGTTGCTTTTCTTTCACTTCTTAGATCGTGCCATAGAGCCAAGTCATAGGAAATGAGATTCCTCGTACTAACTTTCGATTTCAGCAGGAGAAAGGCAACGACAGAAGAAAGCGATCAACGATATTGGAAGTTACAAAGTACGCAGGCAAACAAAGGTATGCAAGATACATGTCGGGTAAGATATGGAAGTGCGATTGAAATACAAGTTGAGATCAAAAAGGGAAAGTAATTAAGAAAGTGTGACAGGTGCCGATTGAGTTGGGCATACAAGGTATGTTCATTATTTTTGTACTGTCGATGATGTTGGGAGCCGGTGAGGCTGTGATATGATGCGATATGCATATATGTATGTTGGCCCTGTGAGGCATTGCTGGTATTCCCTGTGTACAGGTTTTGAGATGGTAAAATTACAGAGGAAACTCTGTCGAAATTTTTCCAGAAATAAAGAAAGAATGAGATTTAGGTTTGTGATATGTCTGGAAACGGGGTCGTGCCAATAGTAATGATAAAATTTGACTAAGCTACGAGCACGGCCGACCTCAAGAAAGAAGTTAATTGCGGAATTAGGGGTAATAATAATTAGAAGTTCGATATCGACACGGTGAAAAGAATTTGGAAAGGCCTGGTAATCCTAGGAAATGATTCAGAAAAGGGTTAATAAATCTTGAGGGAATGTTATTTAGGGCACCGACTGAATTGGTACGCAGAGGTGAATTACGATGAGTTTATAGTTAAAAGAAGTAATAGTATGATTAAGACAAGAGTACGGAGGAAAAGGATCGTTATGGATATGAACGTATTGATAAGACAGTTTGGGAAATATTAAAGATAAAGTTGATTAGAAAGGGAAGAGGTTTAAGAAGTATTATCACATAGGAATGATCACGAATAAGATATAATGTAAGTATAATGAGGATTGTTATGAAAATAAGAAAAGCCTAGTGAGAAAGTGGCTAAAGCTACGATATGATCTATGCTGCTAGAATCTAACGACGAGTGTGAAACGGAAAAGCGAACTATAGAACGAATAGGAAAGGCTTATCAAGTTCGGTAGGGGAAGTTTGGAGTAAGGATTATATAATAACGAGAATGATAATGAGTATGAAAAAAAGGGGGTAATCGGAACAAGGAAATAAGAAGGGAACGGGATAACAATATGGTAATAGATCATGACATGTGTAGGTAAGGAAACGGGTACTATAAGTGATGGGAATGTGAAAGACCCGGTTATAGAAAAGATGAGGAATGGGGTAAAATGGGAGCAGAAACCCAAAGGTCGGTAATCAAGCATCTATAAGTAATGACGATCAAAGTGAGTTCATCGCCATCGGGGATCTGGAAGTCTAGGATGAAAAGTAATCATACCTACAGGTGAAAAGTGAATACTGAAGACCAAAGGAGGGGTAAAATAGTAATTATGTTATGAGAGCGTGTTGAAATCTGTAAAGGCTTCAACTTACTCCAGATTATGTGCTGAAGGTCGTGCGATGAAGTGGACGCGATTATATCAGCATTAAAGCGTCGTATTTCACCGAAGCTCTAAAGTTAAGCGTGCTGAAGCGAGAGAAATTCTAGGATGGGTGACCCCCTGGGAAGTTTTCTGAAAGTTCTATAAATTCAGACGCAAGGAGTAAATGAGAAGCTGGAGTGACTTAAGGACAAATTAAGAGTCTGAGGAGTGGGCAGAAACCCTAAAAGGTCGCGCAGAATGGGGCGAATTAGACCGATAAAGAGGAAGAAAGTGCATCATAGTTCTAGGATTAGGGTGAGTCGGAATAGTGTATGGAGATATCTTGTAAGCAAGATAGTAGGGACTATATGTGTACATAGGTACGCACAGATATCTGTACATGGTTAGATCAGCGGATATATGTATTTCGGTAATCAACGTGGCGGTATGTGGAAGACATTAATCGGACGAGTAACGAGGTTCAAGTGGAAAAATATATAAAGAGTGCAAATGTTACAAGGCAAGCTGATGTTGTTTTCACTACAAGTTAAGCTTGGAAAGTGTTAATACAACGATATTTGGAAAGGAAAGAAAGTGAGTAAATGAACGGCAAGGGAATTAAAATGTCGGGATAAAAGTACCGCTTAATTGGGATTGGAAATACGGATTTAGGGCAAGGTAGAATTGGGCGATAGTATAAGTATACCCCTAAAGGGGGGAAGCGAGGGAGAGAGATACGAGTGTAAGACGAACGGATTGACGCTAAAATGTCCGGATCCGAATGCTTGGGCGCGGTAAAGTTCTTTCTTTGAGACAAGCTAGGGAGATCGAAAAACCAGCAGTAAAGGGACAAAAGTCAGGGTAATAATTGAGATGGCGCTAAGAAATTAATTGTAAGTATCCGGAATAACATGATATTAGGAAATGGAGACTTAAAGAGAGAATACGACAAAGGAAAGTAACGAGTAGCTTACGGAGACATTGCGAAAGGTAGTACGGCTATACGGGATCAGAGGTTAAGGGGTAGGCAATAGAGTGGTTGCTAGCAGTAGAAACATTTCCTGTGGTAGAAAGTAAGAAAAGCAGGGAAAAAGAGTATGACAAGGTAGACTCCTAGCAAATGCGAGCACGGGAGTAAGATGTGGAATGGTACGAACCAGGAGAAGGAACGATCGTGACTAAGATTAAGTATGCAGGTCGTGCAAGGGCAGTCATGTTACCTATGAATGTTTGTACACTGGAGGTGAGATCAAGTAAGTGTTTAACGAGAAAAGTTTAGGGTCGGTAACAACAATATGGTGATAATACTTTAGGTGCATTAAGGAAAGATGTTAGGATGGTTTGAGATAAATTACCGAGGTGGAACTAGTACTGAGAACGGACGAGGCATGGCTGTGGTTGGACTAAGGGTCTGTCTCGATACCGGAGTTAAGACAAGAGAAGGGAAGACAAGGTAGAACATAAGGACTAGTAAAGCGACGCTGAGGTATTTCTTGGGCTAATCTGAATGCTTTCGTGTATTCTCGCAAAGGTTGCAACATAATGTGTGATAGGAGGGTAAGGAGCGAGGAAGATCTTCGAGCTAAAGGTACCAAAAGGGGCCACCAGATATTAGAAGAAGGGTTATGGACCACTAAGTAATCCAAACATGAGAACACGTGCTATGAAATCCCATGAAGTATCAACGTAAAGCCATACCCAGCTATAATGATAAGAAGTCTGCATCGGAAAGCTAACAAGGAATAAGGACTGACGAAAGGGTAACCAAGACTACAATAACGGAGATAAGGATTTGAATAGGAGTAAGATACTGGCTAAATTTCGGTCAAATACACTAGGGCTGAGAAGTGAAAGAAGGGTATTGCAGGCAATAAAGGAAGTAAGTAGGAATAAGGAAGGAATACAATCGATGGATGAAATTGCATGCCGTGGTGATAAAGGAAACCCCCCCAAGATCCTTAGAAGACCTCACGAGACTAGGTGAACATTCGAGGACGAATGTTCTAAAGGGGGGAAGGATGTTATATCTTGCATTTTGTACATTTGGATATCCCGAGTCAATGGCGGGAAGTTAAGGACAAGGTTATATTTTTTTTCGGTTTTGTTAAGAATTCCTAAGATGCATGTTCATCTTTTTTTGATATGGAGCATTAAGGCAAATTTGGAATAAGGAAAATGAGAGGCTAGGAGTTGCAAAAAAATATTTCACTAAGTGGCCAAATGGCCATGTGGCCATGGGGCATGGTGTGGACCCCACCCATGGTTGGCCAATTAATTCAAGTCATTAAAGAGACCATGTGTTCATCTTATATTGCAAGACATATGTCTAGGCAAAGGATGACCAAGTCAAATAATTAGTCATCTTTGACCACTTAAAGAAAAGTCTAGAAAATTGAAGAAAATTGGAGAAAAAGAAAAAAAAAAAGGGAGAAAAGAGTGCACATGACCGGCCATGTGCATGTGCCTCTATATATATAAACATATAACTAAGTCATGAAAAGGAAGACCAATTCATCATTTTGCCAAGTCTAGAAAATTCATGAAGCATGAAAAAAGAGAGAGAGGCATTCGGCTATGGGGGCTGGCCGAATAAGGCCCCCAAGTGTTGATCAAGGAAAATTATTTCCTTCAAGCTTTCCTACTAATTGGAGGGTCCTCGTTAACGTGGAGTAGTCGTTGGAGCGAGCAAAGCGTTCATTCTTGCGAAGCAAGTCTTAGCCGAGAAGAGGAGTTAAAGGAGAGGTAAGGTTTAATCCTCATTTTCATATGTTTTAGATGTTTGTGTATGTTGTGGGGTGTGGGGATGAATGAAGTTCATGAAGTTGTGGTGTGTTGTGTGTGGCCGTGTGTATGTGGGCTTATATAGGAGTAAAGAACTAATTTGTCTAGCATGTTTGGATTGTTGTATTATGGAAAGTTGTGTATGTTGTAATGTGAAGGAATGGATAGAGTTCATGAAATCATGGATGTGGGTGCTTGGCCGAATAGGTGTAGGTTGTGTAGGAATGAATGAACTAATTTTAATTAGTATTCTTGGTTGTTGTTGTTATGGATTGTGTGATAAAATGAAGGTTTGATGACTCAAATTGATGTTGTAATTGGTTGTGGGATGATTTAGAAGATAATGTGATTTTAGTGTAGTTTCTTGTGTTGATGATAATGATGTTGCGAACGTATGGAATTGTTGGTATAGTTTATGAATCCGGGAGGAAGAAATGTATTGTTGTTGCCCCTATGGAAATTGGTGGTTTCGGGTTTCATGACATATTGTTGGAATGTTCTTAAATCTTGTTTGAATCGTTGCGGATGAGTAATTGAGTATGTGAGCATTGGTGTTGAATTGATCGTATGTGGTTTTATTTGAATATAAACGAAATGTTGCCGAATTGTGTAGAAAGGAATTATTAATGTTAGAACGCGTTTTGAATCACTTATGGATATTGTTAGTATGGTTGTTGGTTTGGTTGTTGTTGATTTGGCCGAGTTGAATTCTCGGGGATGTTGAAGTTATAGGGGAAATCGCTAAATTTTTTGTAGACAAAGTGTTGATTTGGAATTGGATTCTCAAGTGTTATGGCTAATGTCTGATAACCTAATGACATTATTGTAGATCGTGAGAAGTCGAGACTCAAGTTTGGATTAGCTAGGGAAGCGGCTAAGGTATGTAAAGCTCAACCCTTCTTTCTTTTGGCATGTCTTAGTTGAAAGTAAGTTATGATACGAATCTCGAGGTAACTCTATTCTGGTGATCCGAGCATGTTTATGATTCTTATTGGTTTCTTGATATTCGTATTCTTAATATGGTCAAATCATGGTCCTTATGTCATTTGTATAATTAAATTTCAAGTTGCATAAAGGTTTTGTTTTCAAAAGAGTTTTGTTCCTAAACGATTCCCGAAACTACGAACGTCGTAACTTTCACGAAAGGCTCGGATCGCTTCGATTTGTTCGTAGAAAGTTCTAAAGTGAATAATGTTCGTAACTTTCCGAGGCGAACTCGGATTGGCTTGGAATATGACTACAATCCTTTTGGTCTTGTTAATACGTTTATGATATGCTATGTCTCCGAATAACGTCGAAAGATATTTGATATAACTATTGTCAATTTTTCAAATGACATTCCGTTTAGACGACTTCATGGAGTCCGTGAGTATGATTTTATATGCATATGGTTTCTCACTTTCTGCTCGTGCAAGCTCAATATGTCTTTCACCGAGTCCCGGGCGGGTACGTATTCGTGCAACTTTTCTCGCATTGTTCACCGAGTCCCTCTCGGAGGGTTGGGTACGCTATATATATATATATATATATATATATATATATATATATATATGATGATATGATGATGTGATGAGATGGGGATGGCGTTTAGATGGATGGCATACCGAGTCCCTTGGCGGGCCGGGACACGCTATTCACCGAGTCCCTCACTAGAGGGCCGGGTACGGTATATATGTATATATGTATATTTGCATGCATACATGATTATGATATGATTTTACTCACCGAGTCCCTCACTAGAGGGCCGGGTACGGTATATATGTACGATGATATGATGATACGATTATGATATGATTTTACTTACCGATATATGTATATGCATGACAAATGTTTCAAAAAGGCAAGTCTTCCGGTTTTCTATACTCTTTATTTCAGTATGATCCCGCTTATTGTATTTTATGCTTTACATACTCAGTACATATTCCGTCAGATCGACCCCTCTCTTCGGGTGCGTTTCATGCCGCGCGGTACACCCGGATGAATTGAAGATATTGCGTGAAGATATTCCAAGCGGGATTGGCGAGCTCCATTTTCTCGGAGTCTTGTCACGAGTCGGAGCATTATGATATGGTTTCATGTTCCATGTTAGAAACTTTGCAAACAGTGTCGTGTATGTAGTATGTCAGTTTTGTAAGCGGCTCCATAAGCCGATGTATTGTGATGTATTATTTTACGGGTTTTATACGATTGTGTCTTACTTGATTCGAAAAAGATGAAAAGCAAGTTTGTTTTCTAAAAATCTTTCATTATGTACTTATGTTATGTTATGAGGGCCCAATATGATTATGAGCGTCACGAGAGTCAGCGGGTTCGCTCGGCCCTAGGTAAGGGTCGGGTGCCCATCACACCCTATCGGATTAAGGGTGTGACAGTTTGGTGGAAAAGTGGGATTTAACCCCGTAATAAGTTATTTAAGCTGTGCCTATTTTCACGTCGCCACGACGAGCGGTCCTCGTCCGCCTAAGGCGACTCGGGCCATGGCGATACATCGGCTTTGTCGCGGCGAAGCGAGTCCACCGGGCCCCACACCTTTTTCCTCGACTATAGTTAAAATTTTAAAGAAGTTTTTCCCCTCAAAGGCTAATCATGTAAAAAATCAACTTTGCTTTTGTATATGAGCAGAGGAAAGTCTAATAATGATTGGATGAGTCGTTACATCAGATACCAATTGAATACTCGTTCTTCCCCGAACAGTCTAGGGTGGCGTGGGATGGAACGGTCATGTCAACCTGATTGTTACAATGTCCACGATGTTCATACTAAGATCAAAATACAATTTTTTGATTCGAGGCCTTCGTGCATCAACTGAAAATTAGTTTGAGTTTCCACTCGAGGTTATTTGCTAACAGACACTAATATTTCATGCTATTTGAAAAACATCCTAAATAGAACAATCAAACTAAGGAAAAAACCCAGTATTAAACTCTCTTTAATACCACTAGGCCTTATAAGGCCGTACACGCAATTTGGGAGGTGGACTCGAAGCGCACGACACAGACGAAACTATACAGTCAAAAGGATGGAACGATGAGCCACTACCGCGGATTGAGGCCGCGGGGTTGAGATCCCAAGAATTGTGCATGTTTCTACAGTGAGTGTGACTCCTGCTATAGCGGCAGTATAGCTGCAGCGAAACTGCTCAGGCAGTTTAAAGGGTGGTTCATTCAACCTTCTAACCTTTATTCTTCACCCTAACCGATTCACTCTCCCTGCTTCTCACGATCTACTCCTCTCATTCACTCCCCTAAACCACCCTAGTATTCCCTCTTTACTCCCATTTAAACCCCTCCACACCCTCATTCATTCTCTACATGTCACAAATCACAAGAAAAACAATCTTTGTTGCAAACAGCAAGGGTCAGATTTCTTGGCAATCCTCTCAATCTTTGGTTGTTTCAAGGTATGTATCCATCTCCGCCTCTCTAGAAAATAATTTAGAAGTCTCTATTTCAAAATTTTAATGTTTAAGTTGTTGGGTATGGTTAAAATTTGTATTATAGTGGAACAAGGGTTTTTGACCACTTGGGGAAGGAGTATCTCGAATTGTAGCGTATTATCTAATGTTCACAAAGTCTCAATATTGTTCATAACCTAAGATTTACTAGATTTTTGGGTGAAACCTTGTTGGGGTGGTGGAGTACTTGTAGAAGAGTTTTTCAATAATTGCTTGAATTTTCAGGTCTATTTGTTGTTAAAAAAGTGTTTGATGGGGTGTAAACGACATGCATTTTAAAATATTACCCGATCTGTTGCCAATTCGCTAAGGAAGACGGGTCTCGCTACAACAGATGAATTTTTGCTGCTGCGGACCCGTCGTAGCGCTCGAATGAGCGCATGATCGGAATGGAGGGAGATTTGGGGTTTCATGATAGCTTTAGGGGGCTCATCGTGGCAGCCTTGCTTCCGCGGGGATGGCACCGCTATAGCAAAAGTTGCTGAGGCAGAGGCGTAAAACAAAACAAAAACACCACAGCTTCACTCTTATGTAAAATCTCAAGGCCTTTTCTTTCGGTCTATCCTACATCTAATTGCAAATCGATTGTGATACAACAATAACTAACATGGTTTCATTACGTGGGTACTTACTTTTCTCCGAAAAAATGGCCCAAAATGAAGGAGCTCCCACCTATGAAAAGTTCCCCACTCCCTAATGAAAAATGCGCTATATGGAGTAGCAGCGCAAGGTGTTGTTGGCTGAGCGGGGCTTTTTTATGGATGAGGTGGATGAGTATGCCTTGGATTTTTACAACCGCCTATAAGCGACTGGGTGGAACAAATTGGTTGAGAACCCCGGTAAATGCAATGCTAATTGGGTCCAAGAGTTTTATGCTATGCTTCCTACTGTGGATTGGTCCTCTCTGGATCCGGAGATCATGATTGAGGGTGTCAGGGTGAAAATCGGGGCTGAGGTGATGAATGCAATCTATGAGCTGGCCAATGTCCCAGATGATAAGACAAATTCCAAGGACCACGCCAGTAATGGAATTTGGTTGGTATCTATGCTAGTTCCGGAGAAAAAGAGGCGTAAGACCACTTGGGTTAATAGCTGGAAAGGGATTAAATTTTCTGCTGACGCGCGCATGTGGTTGAACATTGTGTCTAGCTGAATTCGCCCTTCGGGTAACGCTACTGACATTACCTACCCTCGGGCCTTTGTGGTGGCTTGTGTATTGGATGGCGTGCTGGTGAATGTGGGAAGGCAGGTGATCCTTGAGTGGAAGGATTTTCTGGCCAAATCGGGTCCTAGTTTGGTGTTCCCTTCCCTTATTACCTTGTTGTGAAAGCTGGCCCGGGTGGCTAGAGAGCCCACTAATAAGATGGTCAACTTAGAAAATTACTTTGACCCACTGAGGGTAAAGGGGTCGAGAAGCCAAAGCAAGAAGAGAAAGTTTGATTATGATGATGACAGCGGTGATTATCAGAAGGAGGATGGGGATGGGGCTGGCCCTTCATAGCCTCTAGCTCAGGGACCCTTCAAGCGGATTGATATCGAGATAGCGGCTATAAAGAGTGCAATGTTGGGCTTAGCTCGGCCTTCCACGGAGGCTGGTTTGTCTAGTGATACTGCTGGGTGGAGAGGCATCTCTCCGGACGACGTGAGGAAATATATGTTTGCTAAGGCAAAGATGCAGGAATCGGTAGACACTTTGCAGGGCTTCTGTATTTCTATGGCTGAGGCCTAAGGAAGCCTCCAGTGGGACCTTAATAAGGAGAAGCAGAAGAGGCAGTCTAGGGACAAGCTGTTTGTCTGAATGTGGAAGGGCATCAAGAGCCTTTGAAAGGCTTTGGACTCCAAGTCGAAGCTTCCCAAGGTGACCAAGAACGACACCCAATAGTTCTTCTTCTTGAGCCAGTCTTAGCTCGACAGTGACTCTTCCAGTGGCTCCGAAAATGGCAATAAAGAGGTGACGATCAGGGGCAAGGCGGTGGCCTAGGTGTCTCTTTCCTCCCTCCCCCCTTTTTAAGCATGGTTTTCCTTTCCCATATAGGGCCTTTATTCCAGACGATAGTTTACTTTTTTTTTGGTTTGGTTGGATTTTTTGAACAATTGCCTCTATTTTTTCATATTTATTTTGGGATTATTTGTGATTTGTCACTAAATGACTTTTTTCCCTTGTTGGGGTAGGTTCTTTCACGAAGTTGCGGCTTTAGAATTTATGGTTTTCTTTGAGTTTTTCATGAATTGCACAGGTTGAGAAAATGTGAACTAGGGGATCTGGTCACTAAAAAATATTGGCCGCTGCAGCGGTAAAATCCGCTATAGCGAAGTCGCTATGGCGAAGCAGGCTTTGTAAAGACAGGGATTTTGAAAACCTAAAGGTTCGCTGCAGTGGCTATGTTCCGCTACGGTGAACCCGCTATGGCGGCATGTACACCGCTGTGGGGAAAGGTCTGAGTCTGTGGGCATTTTTATGATGCCTCACTGGATTGTACAACTCAGGGAACTCATCGTATACACGCGTCCCATACCAACATAATTCACAGATCATCAGTATGACGACACCACTAGATACCAATTGGAATCGACCAAATACCAACTGAATTCATCGAGATACCAATTGGGATCATCCAGATACCAATTGGATTCAACTTAGCGATGAAACTGACTGAGATAGCATGACAGGAAAGAAAGAAAGAAAGTTTCCTAGATGCCCCATAGTATCTCGTGGATGGGTACGCACGTCACCGTACTATTCTATAAGACTCTACTAGACATTGCTCTTGTACTCGTGAGGTCGGTAACCTAGGGCTCTGATACCAACTGTCACGACCCAAATTATGGATCGTACGGGCACCTACCTGATTACCTCCTAGTAGGAGAACCCTCACCAACCAACCCATTATTAAAACTCATTTTTCTATTCAATGGTTGATAATCATAGCATTAAGTGAGAAAACATAAACGACACTCCTTATAAAATTAGAGCTTAAAATTTCTCGGGACCTAGTCTGGACGTATACAAAAGCTTCTACATTGTGCATGGATAACCAAAAGAAATAAATGACACAACTTTTGCCTGGAAGGAGATGTGCAAAAGCTGTAGGGAGACATCCGCCACTGCAGCTCAATGAAATCTTCAAGCAATAACCCGAAACAAATCTACACCCCACAAGGAATGTAGCAAGAATAGTATCAGTACACCACACATACTAGTAAGCATTATAGGCCGACTAAGATTTGTTAACGCAATATAATATAAAATCAATCAGAATGAACAGGTAGGCTCAATCATAACACTTTATAACTCCTACTCAAGGTAACAATTCTATCAAAGGCCCACTCGAAATCCCTCTACCACTATGATATCAGTGTACAATAGAAAATAAGGACAGTGACAACAATTCGATTTTCAGCTCAACGGAGACTCCTAGACATTTACACCTCAAGATTAGTCAATTTCAATTTATACTTTGTGTCCATTCATTCCTCTGCAAATCAGTAAACCAACACGTGCTCTTACCTCTAACGATCTGGCATACTCATAACCTGATGGATAGATCCAACGACATAACAACTCAAGGTGGTCATAAGCCACTAAGCACGTACTAATTAGGAAATAAGAATAAATACAACAGTACAATGAACGGTAGTATCTCAACAACGTGTTTCACTCTTAACCATTCTAAGTGGGATTACTGTAACATAACCTCCCTTTTATCTATCAAGTGTGTCATGCCCCAACTCAGGGAACGGGCGGGCACCTACTAATTCCCACCTCCGTAGGCGAACCTGTCCCTTATTCAGTTAACCAACAGTAAGTAAATAAATGAAACTACCAAGAATAATATGATAAGACTGACATATTATACAAATACTAGGTGCAGAAGATAAATAATATCCCAAAATCTGGTATGATCAGTACAAGAGCTACAAATACTACTACATGTTTGAATAGTCAATACATCATCTGAAAATAAATATTGTCTCGAAATCAAAATGGGACAATAAGTGAGATAGAGTCTCGGGCTGCATAGATCTTCAATAGCTCACCCACAGGACTCTCGAAGTGGAAAAGGAACATGTCTCAAAATCTACTCCCCGAAGGCTAATCGCACCACAAATCAACTTAGCTTTTGTACATGAGCGGAGGAAAGTCTAATAACGACCGGACAGGTCATTGCATTAATAGAAGTTATGATTGTACTGGCATAGTTTCAAATTCTACACAAAATTAGATTCAAAAGAAAATAACAAAAATAGCCAAAAAAAAAAAAAAAACACAAAATACGTACCTCAACACGATGCTCTAGAGAAGAGCTTTGCATAGCATTTTCATCAACATTGGTTTGGAATTCATCAACAACTCTTTCATGTCAATGAAAAATAGACAACAATAAAATAAGAACCGTGGAAAAACATAAAACCTATCAACAAGGAAAAACTCAGTAAAAAAAAAAAAAAAAAAAAAATTGCATGCAAAACTCTACCTCCAGGCAGAGTTATGCCTGCAAAACTCTAGCTCCAGGCAGAGTTTTGCTAACTTCAAGAAGATTTAAAACTTAAACTCGCTCCTTAAGAAAAATAACCAAAATACCCAAAAAAGTACAAAATACGTACCTCAGAACAATGCTTTTATTACACCGCAGACATTTCATATCGTTGTGCTGTGAATAGACTAGCACAAGATTAAGGTGAACATGAAGTCCATGTGACCATAAGAAGAGTACGTAGTAGCTTTAAAGTGTATATGAAGAGATTTTAAGTCTAGATGAATCGGTGAAACTAAGTTCGTCGAAGGAAGTAAAGTATAAGTCGTGGTTGGGAAGGTTTTTGCAAGTATCGTGTTAACAATTATTTAGTAATGTCTTGGGAAGGAGTTATAGGGCCCCTTAGAGGGTTAATGATGTGTTAAACAAGTGCCAAGAAGACTCCATAAGGATTTAAGATCAAACGAATCAACCAAGGCAACTTAGGAAAAAGGTGAGTTATACGATCATTTATACGGCCGGTATAACTTTATACGGTCTGCATAATAGTCCGTATAACAATTACAGTGAAGGGTCATCACTGGTACTATTATACCATCACTTATACCAACCGTATATGGACCGTATAAGTGTCCGTATAAATCCTATTGGGCAACTTTCGTTTTTTTTTTTTTAATAAAATGATGACCGAAGTTCTTATTTTTCATTTCTCACCTTCTCCACACTTCTTGAGAGCTCTAGAATATTCCACACACCATATCAACAAAAATTCAAGGCAAATCAAAGATTAATTACCAAGACCCAAGAGAATAAAGTGTAGATAAGCTCACTAGGGTTGTGGAAGTCAAGATTTCCTTTGGTAGTGAAGTTGGGGTTTTTTCCTCAAGTGAAGTATCTTCATCCAAAGATCATTCCTATATAATCAAAGGTGATTTTTACACCTATTTCATGTTATTACAAGTATTGAGTGGTTGAAAGAATTGGATTAGAGAAAAAAGTAGAATATGGACTCAAATATGGAAATAATGGTATTTTGAGTAGTAAGCGAATTTGAGTCATGACTCTTAGTATGAGGTGAGTATAATCTTATTTTGAATGATGCTAATCATGTTGAGGAAGTATTATGTGAAGAATGAATATGGTGTTGTGTTGTAATTATGATTATGAATGACTTTGAAAAGGAGTTTTGAGAATTGAACAATGTTTAACTTAAAGAAGTCTATTGATTATGGTATTGTGGGTGTTCCTATTGATGTTGGGAGTTGTTTATTATATGGAGAAAGTTGTTGAAACAAAGGAAATGCTGCCTAATTTTCGTTAGCTCTTAGTCGCTTTAGGTTAGACTCAAGCATGTTTAAAATGATCTAATTTAGCACGAATTCTTTTGAATGTAGAGTTGCGAGATTGGAAGGAGAATGATTAGTCATTAAGAAGACATAAAGGTATGTTAAGGCTAGTCCCCTTTCTTTCAAAGGCATGACTTCTATCTTATGATTTCCTCTCTATGTTTCCATGACCTTCTTACATCCCAAACGATGAAAGTTAAAGATTCTTAAGAGCTTCATATGAGAAAGAGATAAGATGTGTTCTACGATGATGATGGTGATGATTATTTTACTTCTAGAGATTTCAAAGCTTATGAATTGATGCTATTTTGAACTTAAGGATCTTATGCCATAACTTCCTTGTTGTTATTTATTGTTGGCTATTTCACCTCATGACACTAGTTCCTCCAAGGTGAGACATAGTGATGATTGTTGTTCCATAATATAATCGGAGGGTACTGACCTTACGTCACTCCGATAGAGTTATAACTTTTCCTTGGGCTCTCATGCATGCTTTACGTTATGTATATGTATGATTAAACCGTGCCTAATTGGCCGGGTAGACACCACAGCGCTAGGCGTAGTGGGCGGCTATGATGATAATTACACCGTGCCTAGTTGGCCGGGCAGACACCACTAGTGGGCGGCATGAGATGGTTACCCCGGACGCGGGAGGCCCGGATGCGGGCTAATGATGATCACACCGTACCTATATGGTCCGGCAGTTTATATGATGTATGTATGATATGATATTGTTTATTATAAAAGTTAGCATGTATGACTCCGCCTTGAGGGGCAATCAGTTACAGGTTATCTCTTCATTTTATGTACTCTTATTTCTTGATTAAGTTGTTATACATGCCTTACATACTCAGTTCATTATTCGTACTGAAGTCCTTTCTTTTATGAATGATGCGTTCATGCCCGCAGGTAGATAGGGAGACGGCACAGACGCTTAGGAGCTTCATTCAGCAGATTTGCAGGAGCACTCCACTAATCCGGAGTTGCAGATTATTGGTATATTCTTTTGTGTACATATATGGGGCATGGCGGGGTCCTGTCTCGTCCTTTTGATTTCAGTACTCCAGTTAGAGGCTCGTAGATACATGTATGTAGGTAGTAGTTGTTTTATGATCTCTTTAGTGTATATTTTGTACATCATTTTTTAGCCTCGTAGGCTTTTGTACACGTGTATCTTGAGGTGTAATTGAAGACCGTTTCATATTAAGCTTGTGTTGAGAATGGTGTATGTTCGGGTTGAGTTTGATGATACGTCTGAAAGGGGGTGCTCGGTGGGCTAGCTCCGGATACCCGCCATGGCCCTCTAGCTGGGTCGTGAGAAAAGTGGTATCAGAGCAATTCCGTCCTAAGGTGTGTCTACGAGTCGTGTCCAGTAGAGTCTTATTTATGGGTGTGAAGCGCGCCACACTTATAAGCAAGAAGCTGGAGGGCATTTAGGAATAATGACCGTCTTTCTTCTTTATAGATTGTGCGATAGAGCAATATTATAAGATTTCTCTTTTCCCTAATTGTGCATTACGATTTCAGCGATGCCAATGAGGAGAAAAGCAACAGCCACCCAGAAGGGCAAGACTGCGATAGGAAGGGGGTTGAACAGGAGCCACCGATAAATATGGAAGAGGGTGAGTCCCATAATAAGGCCCCATCTCGGACTTCTCATACTCCGCCTATTATAAAGGGGAATGAAGGGGTCTCCCCCTCCGGCTCGAAATGCCTCCGGTTCCCTCCACCGGTGCTTCGGGCCGGCGGATGACCGAGGCTATTCGGTTATTGACCCGGCTAGTTGTTGCTCAAGCTCGGCGGCGAGTGCGGGTCCGGGTGACGGAGCGACTAGTGCCGAGCCCGTGATTTTATGAGTTTGAATCCCCGAAATTTTTTTTTCGGTCAAAGCCGGATGAAGACTCACAGGGCTTTATAGATGAGATGTTGAGGACGCTGAGAACAATACATGCTTCCGATACTGAGTCAGTGGAGTTGGCATCCTATAGGCTGCGGGATGTCGCGGTTCTTTGGTATAATAATTGGATTTCTTCGAGAGGGGAAAATGTGCCTCCTCCAGTGTGGCAGAAATTCGTAGATGCTTTCATCCACCATTATTTACCACCTGAGGTCCGTCGGGCCCGAGCTGATAGGTTTCTTAATTTAAAGCAAGGAAATATGAGTGCTCGGGAGTATAGTCTCCATTTTAATTCATTGGCTAGGTATGCACCGACTATGGTAGTCAATATGGGAGATCATGTGCATCGATTTATGAGTGGCTTAGGGCTACATTTGATCAAAGATTGCTTGACAACTTCACTGCAAGAAGGGATGGACATTTCTCATATTCAGGCCACGCCCAAAATATAGAAGAGCAGCAGCAGCCGCACAGGGGTAAGCGTGATATTGATAGAAGGATAGTAAGAGGGCTAGATCTGCCGGTGCTAGTAGTGAATATAGAGGGGGCCAGAGGCAACCGTATTCTAGATATTTAGGCCAGTCCACAACTGGTGCACCTCCTCAATTTCCTGGCAGGAGATTGGACCGCCCCATTTATTCTGGAATGGGTCAGAGTTCGAGAGTTTCAGGTTCTCAGTTTGGAGGTGATCCTAGTCAGAGGAGACCACCGGTACCACGATGTAGCTAGTGTGGTAGATTACATGCGGGTCAGTGTCACTGAGGTTCAGATGCTTGTTATGCTTATGGTCAGACTGGGCATATGATGCAAGATTGTCCATCGATGAGTGGTAGAGTTGGGGCCCCGGCTACAGGACCAATAGCTTGCTCTTCGAGCGTCGCCTGTAGTGGGCGGACCGCCCCGGGTTTCGGTAGGCCGTGGCGCGGGGGGAGCATCCAGTTTGAGTGGCCCTCAGGCCCGTAAATATGCATTAGCTGGGCGACATGATGTTAAGTCCTCCCCTGACGTCGTTACAGGTATATTGACCGTATCCTTCTATGATGTTTATGCATTGATTGATCCCGGTTCTACTTTGTCATATATCACTCTTTATGGTACTGTTCGTATTGGGGTGAAACCCGAGCCAATCAAACCTTTTGAGGTGTCTACTCCTATTGGTAACCCGATAATAGCTAGACAAGCATATAGAAATTGTGTGATTTTGGTATGTGGTCGTCAGACTAAAGCTGATTTTGATTGAGCTGGAAATGTTGGATTTCGATGTTATTATGGGCATGGATTGGCTGGCCTCTTGCTATGCTAATGTGGATTGCAGAACAAAAATGGTTCGGTTCCAATTTTTAGGAGAACTAGTGCTCAAATGGAAAGGTAACATAGTATCTCCAAGAGGTAGGTTTATTTCCTATCTCAAAGCGAGGAAGATGATTGTAAAAGGCTATATTTACCATTTGGTCCTGGTTCATGACACCGAAATAAAGCCGCCGACTCTACAGTCTGTCCCGGTAGTAAATGAGTTTCCTGATATATTTCCAGATGAACTTCCAGGTCTTCCACCGGAATGAAAAATTGATTTTACTATTGATATGCTGTCGGACACCGAACCTATATCTATTCCTCCTTCTGAGAATGACTCCTGCAGAATTGAAAAAGCTAAAGGCACAGCTGAAGGATTTGCTTGAGTAGGGATTTATTAGACTCAGTTCATCGCCATGGGGAGCACCTGTCTTGTTCGTGAGGAAGAAAGATGGTTCCTTGTGAATGTGCATTGATTATAGGTAATTGAACAAGGTGACGATGAAGAATAAGTATTCGCTTCAGAGAATCGATGATTTGTTCGATCAATTACAAGGTGCTAAGTGGTTTTCAAAGAGAGATCTAAGATCAGAATATCACCAAGTGAGGGTCAAGGAAGAAGACATTCTGAAGACGGCTTTCAGAACCAGATATGGCCATTATGAATTTCGATTCATGTCATTTGGGTTGACTAATGCCCCGATAGTATTTATGAATTTGATGAATAGTGTATTCAGGCCTTTCTTAGACCTACTCGTAATTGTGTTCATCGATGACATCCTGGTGTACTCTTGATCAGAAGTAGAACATGCAGATCATTTATGTACTGTTCTTGGGATTCTTCGGACTCGAGAATTATATGCTAAATTTTTAAAATGCGGGTTCTGGTTGAATTTTGTAACTTTTCTGGGCCATGTTATCTCAGCTGACGGCATCCGAATAGATACTCAAAAAATTGAGGCTGTGAAGACTTAGCCAAGGCCTACGACACCTACGGAGATCCGTAATTTTCTGGGGTTAGCAGACTATTATAGAAGATTTTTGGAAGGATTTTCCTCTATTTCAGCACCATTGACGAAGCTAACTCAAAAATCAGAAAAATTCCAATGGACCAATGCTTGTGAGCACAGTTTCCAGGAATTGAAAGGAAGATTGACTTCAGCCCCAGTCCTGACACTTTTAAAAGGATCAAAAGGCTATGTTGTTTATTGTGATGCCTTTGGTGTTGGGTTGGGCTGTGTATTGATGCAGTACGGTAAGGTTATTGCCTACGCTTCCAGGCAGTTGCAGAACCATGAAAAGAATTATCCGACCAATGATCTCGAATTAGATGCGGTTATTCATGCACTAAAGATATGGAGACATTATCTATACGGCGTTCATGTTGATATTTATACAGATCACAAGAGTCTCCAGTACATTTTCAAGCAAAATGAGTTGAATCTACGGTAGAGGCGATGGTTAGAGCTATTGATAGACTAGGATATGAGTATCTTATATCATCCCAGGAAATCGAACGTGGTGGCCGATGCTCTCAGTCGTAAATCTGTGGGCAGTCTATGTGATGTTCAGCCGGAGAAGAAAGAATTAGTTCGTGAGCTCCACCAGTTAGCTAGCCTAAGAGTCCGCTTAATGGGCTTGAGCAATGCAAAAGTTCTTTGTTCATAATCCAGCTATTTCATCCCTAGATATGGAAGTGAAAAAGCGCCAATATGAAGACCCTAAGTTGAGGTATTACAGAGAAACACTTCCCTAGAAGGAGAAGTCACCATTTGAGATTTCTGCAGATAGGGTTCTCAAGTATCGAAGCAGGCTATGTGTCCCAGATGTTGCAGGCTTACGCCGCCAGATTCTGGAAGAAGCTCATTACTCCCGTTATTCTGTCCATCCAGGAGTAACAAAGATGTACCATGATCTTAAGTCAATGTCTTTGGTGGGATAGTATGAAGAAAGATGTAGCAGAATTTGTGGCTCAGTGTCCAAATTGTCAACAAGTGAAAATTGAGCATCAAAAGCCAAGAGGGTTGTTGCAAGCTATGGAAATTCCAACCTGGAAATAGAAAGTAATCAACATGAATTGTATTGTAGGTTTTCCCCGTTCTCAGCGTAAGTATGACTCCACATGGGTGATCGTGGATAGACTCACGAAGTCAGCTCATTTTCTTCCAGTTAGAACTACATGCTCAGCAGAAGATTACACAAGGTACGTATCTTAAAGAAATAGTGCGACTTCATGGTGTTCCAATATCTATTATCACAGATAGAGGGGCACAATTTACAGCTAATTTCTAGAAGTCCTTCCAAGAAGGTTTGGGACCTCAAGTGAGACTCAGCACAGCATTTCATCCACAGACTGATGGACAAGCCGAACACACTATTCAGACTTTGGAAGATATGTTGCGGGCATGTGTATTAGACTTTGGAGGTAATTGGGATGATCATTTTCCACTTATCGAATTTGCATATAATAACAGTTATCACTCCAGCATCCAGATGGCCCCATATGAAACTCTATACGGAAGAAAGTGTAGATCGCCAATTGGGTGGTTTGAAGTAGGAGAGACACAACTAGTAGGTCCAGAATTGATTCAGCAAGTAGTGGAGAAGATTAAGCTCATTCAGATTGGTTGTTGACAGCCCAGAGTCATCAGAAGTCCTATGCGAACAATCGTCGATGAGACTTGGAATTCTAAATTAATGATTGGGTATTTTTGAAAGTGTTGCTGATGAAAGGTGTAATGAGATTTAGCGAGAAAGGTAAACTAAGCCCCTAGTATATTGGACCTTCTTCAGATTATGCGCTAGGTAGGCCAAGTGGCTTATGAACTAGATCTACCTCCAGATCTTGCATCAGTTCACCCAGTTTTTCATGTGTCGATGCTCCGTAAATGTCTTTGGAGATCCTTCCAGAATCATGCCTGTGGACAATGTCTAAGTTACCAAAAAGTTGGCTTATGAAGAAGTACCCATTGCCATACTAGATAGGCAAGTGCTGAAACTCAGAACTAAAGACATAGCCTCAGTTAAAGTTCTATGAAGAAACAATAACAGAGAGGAGATGACTTGGGAGGCAAAAGATGATATGAAGTCTAAGTATCTGCAATTATTTCCACCCCCAGAAGGAGTCCAAGATGAGGCGCCGTTGTCCTTAGGTATGTACTACTTTCTTTTAATGCTTTTGGGTTGTGTGTGGCCATGTTTCTTGCTATGGTATTGTAGCCCTGTAAGGCGATGTTATTTTGGATTGTTGTGATAGGATGGTAGTGCCATATTACATGGGAAACTCTGGCAAAATTTCTGTAGAATCCCTGAGAACTTAACATTCGAGGACGAATGTTCTTAAGAGGGGGAGAATGTTGCACCGCAGACATTTCATATCGTTGTGCTGTGAATAGACTAGCACAAGATTAAGGTGAACATGAAGTCCATGTGACTATAAGGAGAGTACATAGTAGCTTTAAAGTGTATACGACAAGATTTTAAGGCTAGATGAATCGGTGAAACTAAGTTCGTCGAAGGAAGTAAAGTATAAGTCGTGGTTGGGAAGGTTTTTGCAAGTATTGAGTTAACGATTATTTAGTAACGTCTTGGGAAGGAGTTGTAGGGCTCCTTAGAGGTTTAATTATGTGTTAAACAAGTGCCAAGAAGACTCCATAAGGATTTGAGATCAAACGAATCAACGAAAGCAACTTGGGAAAAAGGTGAGTTATACGACCATTTATACGGTTCGTATAACTTTATCGGTCTGTATAATGGTCTGTATAATAGTTACAGTGAAGGGTCATCACTGGTGCTATTATAAGGTCACTTATACAGACCGATATACGGACCGTATAAGTTGTCCGTATAAACTCCTATATCAGTGATTTTTGGTTTTTTTTTTTTTTTTTTTTAATATAAAGATGACCCAAGTTCTTATTTTTCATTCACCTTCTCCACACTTCTTGAGAGCTCTAGAATATTCCACACACCATATCAACACAAATTCAAGGGAAATCAATGATTAATTACCAAGACCCAAGAGAATCAAGTGTAGATAAGCTCACTAGGGTTGTGGAAGTCAAGATTTCCTTTGGTAGTGAAGTTGGGGTTTTTTTCTCAAGTGAAGTATCTTCATCCAAAGATCATTCCTACATAATCAAAGGTGAGTTTTACACCTAGTTCATGTCATTAAAAGTATTAAGTGGTTGAAAGACTTGGATTAGAGAAGAAAGTAGAATATGAACTCAAATATGGAAATAATGGTATTTTGAGTAGTGAGCTAATTTGAGTCATGATTCTTAGTATGAGGTGAGTATAATCTTTTTATGAATGATGCTCAAGACGTTGAAGAAATGTTATGTGAAGAATGAATATGGTGTTGTGTTGTAATTATGATTATGAATGACTTTGAAAAGGAGTTTTGAGAATTGAACAATGTTTAACTTAAGAAGTCTATTGATTATGGTATTGTGGGTGTTCCTATTGATGTTGGGAGTTGTTTAGTATATGGAGAAAGTTGTTGAAACAAAGGTGCTGCCCAATTTTCATTAGCTCTTAGTCACTTTAGTTTAGACTCAAGCATGTTTAAAATGATCTAATTTAGCACGAATTCTCTTGAATGTAGAGTTGCGAGCTTGGAAGGAGAACGATTAGTCATTAAGAAGGCATAAAGGTATGTTAAGGCTAGTCCCCTTTCTTTCAAAGGCATGGCTTCTATCTTATGATTTCCTCTCCATGTTTTCATGACCTTCTTACATCCCAAAAGATAAAAGTTAAAGATTCTTAAGAGCTTCATATGAGAAAGAGATAAGATGTGTTCTATGATAATGATGGTGATGGTGATTTTACTTCTATAGATTTCAAAGCTTATGAATTGATTCTATTATGAACTTAACGATCTTATGTCATAACTTCCTTGATGTTATTCATTGTTGGCTATCTCACCTCATGACACTAGTTCCTCCAAGGTGAGACATAGTGATGATGGTTGTTCCATAATATAATCGGAGGGTACTGACCTTACGTCACTCCGATAGAGTTATAGCTTTCCCTAGGGATCTCATGCATGCTTTATGTTATGTATATGTATGATTATATCGTGCCTAATTGGCCAGGCAGACACCATAGCGATAGGCGTAGTAGGCGGCTATGATGATAATTACACCGTGCCTAGTTACAGCCACGTACACCACTAGTTGGCGTGAGATGGTTACCAGGACGTGGGCCTAATGATGATCGCATATCGTACCTATATGGTTAGGGAGTTTATGTTATGTATGTATGAGATAGTGATGTTGTTTATTATAGTTAGCATAGGCATGACTCCCTTGAGAGGTCGATGTGGTATTTCTTCATTATATGTTCTCTTATTTCTTGCTTAAGTTGTTATACATGCCTTACATACTCAATACATCGTTAAATGTACCGACTCCTTTCTTTATGGACGCCGTGTTCCGTTCGCTTGTCACGCTCCTTTTTTTTTCCCCATGAAAAATAAATAAATTAAATTAAATTTATTTTAAAAGGGTTTTTCCAATTGAAGTGACGTTTTGGGGGGATTTTTTTATTTATTTTAATTTAAATTGAGTTTTTGGGGTTCCAATCCCTTATTGAATCCCAATCAAAAAGGGAAATTCACTTTTTTATTGGTAAACAAAAATCGGGGAAGGAAATTTCCCTTGTGGGGAGAAAAAGGGATTTCCCCTTTCCCCTTGGGTTTTTACCCCCCCCCTTTCCATTTAATTTTTTGGCTTAAATTAATCTTTGGGTAAA
>NC_081349.1:49287848-49298963 GCF_029784015.1 Lycium ferocissimum | reverse complement strand
ATGATTACACCGGCCTAAAGGCCCGGGCATTCCCCGAAAAGCGGGCGATATGATTCCCCATCCTAATTAACCAGGGTACCGGGGGGCCCAGGAGCTTTATTACAAGCCTAGGGGGGGAAAGACACCACTAGTGGGGGCGTATGATAGTTACCCGGACGCGGGTGCTGTGAGCGTATGTGATATGATTAAAATTCTCACACTCTTAAAAGTCAGCGGGTTATATCTATTCTTCGCGTATATGTCTTATGATTTCTCTATTATGTTCATTTCATTCATGCCTTACATACTTAGTACAATGTTCGTACGATGTCTTTTTTCTTTGAACGCTGTGTTCATGCCCACAGGTAGACAGGGAGGTGATCCAGACTTGTAGGAGCTATTAGCAGGCCTTGAGAGCACTCCATTGTTCCGGAGGTGCCATTGATTTATTCTTTTGTATATCTCTGTTTTGGCACGACGGGGTCCCGTCCCGTCCGTATGTCTAGTACTCTAGTAGAGGCTCGTAGATACGCATGTGTGGGTAGTATGGTCTCACGGTTTCCCATTGTATATATGTATTATTTTGATGGCCAAAGGGCTTATGTACATAAAAGGTACTTATGTTTCAAAATGAAAAATGATTTTTCTATGATTATGAGCATAAGATATATGAATGAATGCAGAATGAGTAATAGAACGAGTGGTGCCCAGTGGTTAGCCCCGGGTACCCGTCATGGCCCTAGTCGGGTCGTGACAAAGTCTCTGGAAACAGAGGACCATCTAGAGCATTTGTAGGAAATATTCGACATACTTCTCAAATACAACGTGAAGTTGAATCCAAAAAAGTGTGCCTTCAGAGTAGGCTCGGACAAGTTCTTGGGCTTCATGGTGTCAAATTAAGGAATAGGGACCAACCTGGAAAAAATTAAGGCCATTAAAGATATGGAAGTGGTCGATAGCATGAAAGCGGTGCAAAGGTTCACCGGGAGGATTGCAGCTTTGAGCAGTTTTATCTCTCAGTCTTCGGATAAAAGTCATCGGTTCTTTTCACTGCTGAAAAAGAAAAAATGACTTTGTGTGGACATCGAAGTTTCAACAAGCTTTGAAAGAGTTGAAGCAATACCTTTCGAGCCCATATTTGCTGCATACACCGGAGGCGGAACAGTTGTTTTTACCTGGCGGTATCTGAGGTTACGATAAGTGGCATTTTCGTTCGAGAAGAAGGCACACAATTCCCAATTTATTACATAAGCAAAACTTTTGGGGGGGGGGGGTGCAGAAACGTGATATCCTCATTTGGAAAAATTGGCTCTAGCTTTGTTAAGTGCATCTAGAAAGCTGAAACCTTATTTCTAATGTCATCCTATATATGTAGTAACCACATACCCTTTAAAAAATATCATGCATAAATCAAAATTATCTAGTAGGTTGGCAAAATGAACAGTAGAAATTTGTGGTTATGACATTGATTATAAACATAGAATGGCTATAAAGTCTCAAATTTTAGCAGACTTTACACCCGCAATGGTTCTAGAGGTGGAAAAAAACTTTTGTTAGCCTCAGGAAAAACTTCGGGTGTCTGGACCTTGCACAGGGACGGAGCATCAAACGTGAAAGGGTTCGGACTGGGAATCATACTTAAGGCTCCCGCAGGTGATATTATTCGGCAAACAATAAGGACTTTAAAATTAAATAAAAATGATGCAGAGTATGAGGCTATAATTGCAGGTTTAGAGCTACCAGAAGTTTGGGAGCTACAGTGATTGAAGCTAAATATGACTCGCTTCTAGTTGTGAACCAAGTTAAAGGGGTTTTTGAAGTAAAAGATGAAAGGAAGCAGATGTACTTGGAAAAAATCCAAGTGATTTTACATCGATTCAAAGAATGGACCATGCAGCATGTACCGAGAGAATAGAATAATGAGGCGGATGCGTTGGCCAATTTGGGTTCGTCAGTAGGAGCTGAGGAGTTTAACTCCGGTACAGTTGTTCTACTGATGAACTCTGCGGTAGAAAACAGCCATGTCGAGGTAAACAAAACAAGTTTGACTTGGGACTGGCTCAATAAGTATATAGACTATCTTCAAGATGGGAAGTGCCAACGGAGCCTAAGGAGTCTAGAGCTCTTGGGACAAAGCAGCGAGATTTTACTCGATCGATGGCCAATTTTATCATTGATCTTTCTACGACCCTTTGGCTAGATGCTTGGGGCCTGGAGAAACAGATTATGTGATTTACGAAGTCCATGAGGGGACTTGTGGCAATCATTCAGGAGCAGAGTCATTGGTCCCGAAGATGATCAGGGTCGAGTATTGCTGGAACCAGATAGAAGAAGATACAAAGAATTTCATCCAGAAGTGCGACGAGTGTCAGAGGCATGCACCGATGGGGGAATTGATGCACCCGGTCCAATCTCCATGGCCATTCATGAAATGGGGAATGGATATGGTCGGACCTTTGCCTTGGGCTCCTGGTAAGATACGGTTCATTTTATTTATGACTGACTATTTTTCTAAATGGGTTGAAGTGCAAGCCTTTGAGAAATTCAGAGAAAAGGAGGTCATTGGCACCATTTGGGATTATATTGTCTCGGGTTCGGTATTCCCACCGAGATAACATGTGATAACGGCCGATAGTTCATTGGCAATGAGATTAATAATTTCCTCGAAGGCTTGAAATTAAGAAGATTTTGTCGACTCCGTATCACCCAAGTGTGAATAGGCAAGCAGAGTCAACAAATAAGACCATTATTCAAAATCTAAGGAAGTTGTTGAAAGAATCAAAGGGCAAGTGCTTTGGACTTATAGAACGACCTCAAAGTCAAGCATTGGTGAAACACCATTTTCTCTAGTTTATGGTACGGAGGCCTTAATTCCTGTGGAAGTCGGGGAGCTGAGCTTAAGATTCCAGTACGCAATGGACGAGTCAAATGATGAGGCTATGACTGTGAAGCTTGATTTAACAAATGAACTTTGCGAGACTGTGTTGGTTCATTCAGCAGCCCAGAGACAATTGATAGGAAGATATTACAATCGAGGAAATAATCTTCAGCACTTCCAAGCGGGGGACTTAGTTCTATGGAAAGTTATCCTTCACATAAAAAATCCCAACGATGGGAAGTTGGGTCCGAATTGGGAAGGACCGTACAAAGTATCTAGTAATGTCATGTATCAACTGGAATTTGAAGATGGCCAACAGTTGCAAAATAATTGGAACGTGGCACACTTGAAAAGATATTATTGCTAAGGTATGGATCTCTAACCCTTTGTGAAATTTTTAAAGTTCCTTTAGTCAGTTGACCCTTGCAGGTACAGACCTGAACAAAATCCAAGAGGTTGTAATTAGGTCTGAAAACACATGTTGCACTTGTTTTGCCTTAGCTCGATTTTATCCCAAAGTGGTTTTTCCGCCAAGGTTTTAAATGAGGAAACAATATACAACATGATACTTTCATATTGAAGATCAGCTGAGTACTGGGGACTAGGGACTATACAGCATGATACTTTCATATTGAAGACCAGCTGAGTGTTTGACTTCTCACACTTCGAACACAAACACTAGGGGACTGCCATACCCTCGACAAGTTCGAGGTAACTCAAAGAAGCCAGATATTTTTTGCACTTTCTGCACTAGGATCTGTTGTAAGGGCCAAACAATCGAATGAGTCATGCCCGGCTAGTTTATTTGCTACGGCAAAGGTAGTAAAGATCAAAGGAGTCTTGCCTCAGTTGTTTGTACGAGACAAATGTTTGAAATGAGAAGAATACTTCGGTTAAAATTCATGTTAATTATACTCTTGCATGAATATTCACTTAACATTCCTAAGTAATTGATCTTTGAAGCTCACGGGGTACCTTTGACTGGGGACTATCGTCACAAAATAGACGGAACAAAATGAAGGCACTAAAGTCATAGTGAACTGAGCATAATTTGTAAGACTTTAATTAGTCTAAAAAGGTTAGAAGTAATTAAAACTTCAACCCATATGTCCGAAGTGATTTGGAGACATCCGAATTCACAAGCATAAAAGTAAGGCCCTTACATATGTCTTCAAAAGACAATCACCGGCAGAAAAAGGCACGGTATAAAGCGAACCTAAAACTTTCAAGTTCTTATAGTTAAGTTGGTTTGAAATTTCGTTAAGGCGAAAACTGTTTTAAAGATTTACTCAAGGTCGAGCCTAGTTCGTATTTGGACAGGGTAACGTTAGTAATGTTATCCAATTCAAAAGTCATTCATTTAACTTAAATCTTATTTGGTTAAGTATTGAAAGCAGAAAAATGCTTGAAAAGCAAACACCAATGGAATAAAGTCGAACCGAAGCTTCCATTTCATATAAATAAAAGGCATGAGATTGACCTTGACAAACTTACAAATAAGTCAAAAGAAAATAAAATATAAAAGATTTCTAAAAGCCTATCTAATCCTTTGAAGAGGAATCCGAGCCATCAGAGCCAGAGCCTTCGGGATCATCCTTCAAGTTATCTCTGAGGAGTGCTTTTTGTGCTTTATCCTCTACTACCCTTGCTTGATTGATCTTGGAAACAATATCCTCAATTCCACCCCGAGTTTCTTCTAAAGTAAGCCTCCGAGAATTCCATCTCATGTGCCTAGCCTTGAGCACAGATGGAGTCTTAGCTGCGTCAACGTCAGCACGAGCCTGGTTCTGTTCAGCCCAAGCTTGTTGCAGTTGGGTTGTCAGTTCAGCATTTCTTTCACTCAGGGTATCGAGTGCTTGGTAGAATTTTCAAACTCACCCCTGAGCTCTTTTTTGGCTTTGGCACGATTTTCTACCCTTTCCTGGGCTACCCTTAAGATCTCTTTCTCGAAGGCCCTCTCAGCTTTAATCTGGGTAAACCTTGCCCCGATGTTGACAGCCTCAACCTTGAGGTAGTCTATTTCTTGCCTCGGTTAGGTAATGGTTGCCTATTGATCCTCGAAATATTTGGCAGAGGCGGAGGCATCCTAGACAAGCTTCTTGATGTCTGCCTTAAGGACCTCATTTTTCTAGGTCATATGCTCGAGAGAATGATCTTAAGGGTAGAGGGTTTTTTTTAGCCTCATCAAGCTTAGCTCTGAGGACCGAATGATCACCAATTTCCTGCAGCTGATCTTTTTATTTTTTGCAGCAGGAGAAGTTTGAACTTCTCAGTTTCTCAGCCTTGGGCATCCAATTGGCCCTGCAGATCATCCATCTCCCGCATAACTTGAATGAAACCTTTGTTCTCAAGTATGATAGACTGCAAAAGGAGAATGAAGTTAAAAATTAGCACACCGTGAGAATTACTCAAAGCAAATGAAACTTTTGAAAAAATGAATGTTTACTTGGTTGGTAGCATGCATGCTCTCATTGAAGAGACATTTCCAGGAGAGTCGCCCCATCTTCCCCCTATCGGATTTCGACACGAGGGGTAAAAAATAGCTGTCTACCCCGACAGGTCGGGACAAAAAATTAGTATTCTCAGGGATGGTGATAGTGGCCAACCTCATCCTATTCTGATCAACGCTCGGAGCCGGGAAGGTGGCCTCGAGCTTTGATCGCGAACCATATTCAGATTTCTTAGTGGACATCCTCAGCTTTTGTGGAATAGAGAGGTGGCCAAACCTATCACAATGGATTTTGTAACAACCCCTTCATTGGGGAACATATTATCAAAATCTTCCTACCCAAAGGTATGAGCAGGAGGTGAAGATGGAGTTGACATGGTTTGCTTGGCCCTCTTGGCCGCAGGCTCCTTTTCTGAAAATGTGCCATTCTTAACGATGACAATATCTATTTTAGGTATGATAACCTTTAAAGGAGCGAGGTGTTAGATAGCTTAGACGATTGGGTCCGAAAGATTTTCAGTCGTGTCATCAGTAATGGGTCTGGTCAAACCAGCTATGACATTCTCCTTCGAAACATCAACCGAGAGTAGGATCCGCCTCGGCGACAGTAATGGTTGCACCGGTGCTAACTTTTGCTATTAGAATATCATTATCTAGGAAGTCTCTTAAACCCCAAACTCCTGAAAGGCCGCTAGCAGCCTTGAAACTTTTCTTTCTTTTTTGACCCACCGAAGGTGACTTCAGGGGCCTGGAGGATTTGGCGTTCTTTCTCTTCTTCACCTTAGCAATGAGCAGCGCTGAGTCTGATGGATCAAATACCAAACTTGGCATGGGAAGGGCATCTATTGGTTTGGGCCTTGGGGCTGAAGAACTCTTCGGTAGGCCTGAGAAAGCTAACGTCGAAGTTAGGAAAAGGGACGAGCGAAGGAAAAAAACACAAAGCAAAATAGGAAAAAGATCTACTTACTATGATTCTTTGCTATCCGCTTCTTCTTGGATAGCTCTTTCCATGTGCATAGTTGGTGCTGGTATTGGTATATAATGCCCTCTACCCAATTAGGGAAGTTTTCTATTTCATCCGGGATCCATGCAACGACTGAAGTATAAGAGAGTTAGATGAATAATTGAAAGTATGTGAAGAAAATAAAAGCTCTACGATGCTTAAAATTCATGTTCCACCATTCAGGGAATGGCATGGATCCCGCTAGGATTATCTCCGTGGTTTTAACCCTGACAAAACGTTCCACCCAGTCTCGGTCTTTGTTCTCATCGACGCTGGAAAGGATAAGGTGTTTCCCTCAGTTTAAGAGCTTTACAAGCCGACCGCGAAAGATCCGCGGACTGTATAGCTGGATAAAATGGTGTATCATAAAGTCCACGTTGACATTATTTGCCAAAAAATGGAGACAAGTTATAGTTCGCCAGACAGATGGACCAATTTGTGCGAGGCATAAGTTGTACGTTCTGCACATCTAGAGGATGACTTGATCGATCGGGGGGAAAAGTTTGAAAGTGAAGGGATAGGTGTATACATTTGAATATTTGTTCCTGAAGGTGGTAATATCATCATCCAGACCTGGAACGATGATCTCGAAAAGTTGGGTTGTCTAACCATAATCTGTTCGGCTCATGGGAGGTTCGTTTTCTTGATCGAAGAAGGATAGCGTCTGATATCATAGCCTCTATCGAACTTTCTCGAAGCTATCTCGAAAATGAATTTGATGTTAAAGTGACAGTGTGAGGGCAGAATATCTTAAGGCCAAGGTTCGAAAGGATCGACTTGAATGCTAGCCTCGGGGTTAGCAATGATGTCGGTCCTCGGAGTTGGAAAAGCAACCGGTGAAGCATTTTTGGAAGAAGATCTGGAACTCGTTGCCATTTCTTATAAAGATTTGGTGATCAGGATGAAGATTTGGAGCATGGGATGAAGATTTGAAGAATAAGATAAAGATTTGAAGATTGATAGGAAGTTTTAAAGGTTGGCAGATGAAGATTTGAAGATTGATATGAAGTTTTGAAGGTTGACAGATGAAGATTAGAAGAAAAGCAAGAATAAGGTTGAGGATTCAAAAGAAGTTCGAGGAGGGATTGATCCAGTGGTGAAAGGTGAAAAGGGAAAGAATCACACTTTTATAGATGGAGTGTAATAACAACGAAACGTTCCAATTCGAGAACAGAAGGGATGATCTAATCAAATAGATACACCTGTCTGAAGTTAAAAAGACTTGATGTGAAGGGACGTCTGATCTCCCCATTATTTTCCAAAAGAAGCTTGCAAGAGAAGATACCGATGTTATCATTCCACTTCCCATCACTCTGATAAACTCTGATTCGAGAAGTGTAGAGACTATCTGTATACGGCAAAAACCAGTGTAAAATGTTGCGACCTTCCGACGAGAGGTCGAGAGTAAAATAGGAACGTTGACTTCAAGATGTGGCGTAGGTCTGAGTTTGGTGATTCGGATGAAACGAAGTTTGAGGGGTCATTAATCCAGTAAGCCAGAGAGATACCAATTAGCACAAATGCGAGAAATCTGTTACAGGTCGTATTTCACGCCGCCTATTACGCCAACCGTTATATGACCAGTTGTTAAGGCGCCATTAATAGTAGTATTTAGTACCAAATTTTCATATTTTAAGGAGCATTAGAACTCTAAATCTTATACTACAAAAGGAGATTTTCACGTCTCGAACTATGGCCTGGGCGTAGCACGGCACTCGGTGCCTAACTGCACGTAACCGAGCGAACAAACTAGCTAGCTGAATCAGTGTATGATATCAAAGCATACTTGAATACTAAAATAACATTAACACATGTTTTTCTCCTAAAATCTGACTGAGATATCATAAATGAGAAAATACTGAATAAGTCTGAAAGTCTGAACAAGTAGCCGACAAGGCGAACACAAAAACCGCTAAATATCTGATTGACTGGACTATAGTCTACGAAGCCTCTAAAGAGTACTGAACTACTAACTGTTTATAGGGAAAATGCCCCCAGAATACCTCACTGACTGAACTACTATAAAGATTGAAAGTATGATAACACTCTGTTGAAATTTAGGCTCTCCAAGTAGCTGATACGAGAAGGTCCTAGCAAGCAGAATCGTCAACTCGTAAATTGTTACCTGCATCACTGGCACTGGCCCTAGAGAAAAGGGTCGTCAACACATTTGAATTGCACTGGTATGTAAAGCAACTGAAAGAAAGAACTGTAAATACTGAAACTAAAACTAAACTGATAACTAATAACTTAACTAAAATAAGCAAGTAAAGATATGAATACTCCCTGTACCGAACGAGGTACTACTGTTTAGCTGCGAGTGCGGCCTCGAGCCTAATATATATGGGCACAAAATGCGGCCTCGAGCCGAGTATACGCATACATAAGCGCATCATTAGACCCAATAACACGGGTGTTCATCATTAAATAATTTACATAAAAGAACTGAGAATCATGCTGAAAGATACAACATTGACATACTGGGACATGTATTCATGAACTGATTATGAGAGCTGAAGCTTTAACTATTTATAAACATGCTGAGTATTCTAGACTGAGACTCATGGGTATCAAACATGAGTCTATATCTAAGCTCACAACGTTCGAAATGAAAGTCATGAATTAATTATGAAACTAGAGAATAGAAGTTCTGCAACTATTCAAGGAACTAAGCTTAGTCATATTTCTGAGGCAATTAGTAACGTTGTAAAAGAACATGGCGTAGGGAGAATTATTAACATTCCCTAACATAGAGAGTTAGCCTCACATGCCTTAACTTCCTGCTTTCTGAGCGTAATACAACATTCGTCAACCCTTTCAACTTTAATCTATACCAATACAAGTCAAATGGATTCTATATTAGCAATAATATTCATGCTTTGGTCATTTAAGAATTTTATCAAATATATGGTGGGTATAGAGCTCCACAACCTTCATTAATGGTGTTTCTACACCTAACAACCCATTCTCTTGCTCTTAGACGATTCTACAATATTATATTGCTTATAATCAATATAATTCTTAATCACCCAAAAGATAAACATCACCCTTAATCAATAACCAACAATCAACAACCCAGACCTATAACCGTTCATGCTTTCTATCAAACCCCTAAACTCATATCTCAAGAACTTATAGTCTATAGTCATTAATACTATTTACCCCTCAAAAAGGTAACAATTGAATTTATACGCGGTTAAAGGATACGTGGTAAGATCTGTTGATAAAGCAATGAAATAAGTAATAACAAGCAAAGATTCGCAAAGAACAAGAAAAGAGATAACCTTGATTGATAATTGAGGAACACAGATAATTGGTCCAATTTTGAGCCTTTTTATCTTGAACCTGAGCCAATCTTAAGAGAATTTGAATAGCTTTTGTGGTTACAGATCTAGGAATGCGAAGTATGTGTATAAAAACGAGAATAATCCTGCCTAATGAAAGGATCCATCTCTGTATTTATAGTACTAAGAATTAGAGTTATACATAGTAACTAAATTTGTTAAGGGGATAATGATCCCGATGATCTTGGGCACCTCAGCGGTAGTAGCATGACGGGCGAGCGAAACCCGTTACAGGTTGGTTTTCTAACATTCATGCCAACTAGCGTCCCTTTAGTTTATGATCCTTCGGGCCTTATTCCATTTGACTAGTCAGAGTCGAACTGACATTACAACTCAAACCCAACTCTCCTATTTTTCTCCGATTTTCCGTTGTCAGATACATTAACCGAATTTCTTAACCTTCGGGTCACCAGACTGATTTTTTCCTTGTTGTTTGTTTAAGACCATACGTTTGGCCATGTTTTGTACAGTTACTATAACCGATATAGTTGCGTATCTTTCAATGTATATAAGTTTTATTTGAACCAAACAAGACTCTTTTGGTTACGAATGCTTTTATCCACTTTCAGTTTCATTCGAACTGAATTGGGTCTCTTTGTGCATGAATTTTTCCTTTTGTCTCAATTTCTATTGGAATAACGAGAACTGAATTGTTGGTCTATGTCAAATCCTCATTTGTATGTTTTGAAATAGGCAGGAAAACAAAACGTCTTTTCACGTTATGTCCGTCAAACTTTGTACACGTGTAGCTCCCCTATTGGATGTCCCTTCGGTTCTTTGATCAATGCATTTTTCCATAATTTCTCCTCGCCTATAAATAGTCCTATTCCCGTTATTTCACCATTTACCGTACTTCCTTACTCCCCATTTTTCACTTTTTCCTCCTTTTTACCTTTCATTTGAGACGTTCAACCTTCATCAGAATCTTTAAATTTTTGCCAGAATCCTTCAAATCTTCATAAACTTCTCCAAACGTTCATCGAAAATCTTCAAAAATGACAACAAACTCCTGATCCTCTTCTAGAAATGCCTCACCGGCTACTTCTCTTCCTTCGGTAGCCAACGTCGGTACTAGTTCCGGGTTAGCGCTCGGACCGAACCTTTCAAACCTCAGTCACAAGATATTCTACCCTTACACTTCCACTTTGATGCCAAAATTGCCATTTTAAGTGGCCATGAAAAAGTCCGATAGGGAGTTCGATTTGACAATACCCCTCCTCGATTAAGGCAACAGACCTACCGTGAGTCCGAACTGAATGCGGTTGGTAAGACTGTCTTTCAGAGATTGTCGTTCCGAGTCCGGACGATGACATCACAACCTTCGTGGAGGGATACTCTAGTGTTTACGCTTACCCTTTCATATTCAAGCTAGACCTCCCGATCGATTAGGTCATTCTCGATATGTTCTGAACATGTAATTTGTGCCTTGCACAAATCGGCCCGAATGTTTGGATGATTGTAA
>NC_081349.1:49263135-49287748 GCF_029784015.1 Lycium ferocissimum | reverse complement strand
CCCCATATATGTATATAAATAAATGTTTTGAAAACAGAGTCTTATGATTTTACGTACTATTTATTTCGATATGATCCCGCTTATTGTGTTTCGTTACACATACTCGGTACATATTCCCGTACGACCCCCACTCTTCGGGCGTTTCATGCCGCGCGGGTACGCCGGATGAGTTGAAGACATTACCGAGAAAGATGTTCAATGGATTGGCGAGCTCGGTTGCTTTCCGGAGTCTTTATAGAGTCAAGTATTATGTTATAGTGTCGTATTCTACGTATTAGGGCACTTTGCGAACAGTGTCATGGGTATAAGATGTCGGTTATGTAAGCGGCTATGTAAGTAACGAGGATTTTACGCATTGTATTATAAGCTCTGTATATTTCTATATGTTCTGATTTTCATTGATTGAGAAAGACAAGCTTATTATTGTTCAAAAAATTTTCATTATGTATTTGTGTCATGATTTGAGAGTCAGCGTGATTGTGAGTATTATGTGAGTTAGTGGGTTCGCTCGGCCCTGAATAAGGGTCGGGTGCCCATCACGCCCTAACGGAAATTAGGGTGTGACACTACCGGTCAAGGATCACCTCCTGTCTACTTTTTGTGGGCATGAACACGGCGTCTAAAAAAAACGGACGATCGGTACGAACATTGTAATAATTATGAAAGGCATCACGCAATAATAACACATCAATGAAATGAGAGGCATCAAATGAGGAGCAATCTATGCTTGTTGTAAATCATAAAAGAAATAATGCATGCGCTTACTTTCATAATCGGCATCATATCATGTATGCATATATGTATAAAATTTTGCCCAACCATATAGGTACGGTGTGATAATCATTAGCATTTGCATAACGTCAGGGCCTCCGCGTTGGGTACCATCATGCCGCCCACTAGTGGTGTCTGCCCATGCCATTTGTCCATAGTGTATACGCTGCCCGCCTTGCAGTGACTACCCAGCCATATAGGGGCGGTGTAACATCATCATCATATATTCATCATCATATACTCATCATAATGCATGCATGGAAACTCAAGGGCAACTATACTTTATCGGGGTGACGTATGGTCGTGAACCCTCGATTCCATTATGGAGCATTCATAAACATTCTGCCTCACCTTGAAGGAATTAACATAAGGTGAGTGTATATAATGATCAACATCAATAGATTATAGATAAAATCATTAGCTTCATAGGAACATCATATCATGGACTCTAGAATCTTTAGACTTAATCTTACCATCATCATTATCTTACTCATAGTGTATCTCTTATCTCATATGGCTACTCATGAACAAGGACTCTTAGTTTTCTAAAAGATAGGAGATTCATGATGAAGGAGGAAATTCATGCCATAAGATTCATGCCTTAGAAATAAAGGACTAGCCTTACATACCTTTTTCCTTTAGCTATTCTGTCACTTGCTCGTTCTTCTTCGATACTCGTATTTCTTCCTTCAAGAGAATTCGTATCGACATTAGCTAAACAATTATAAAGACGTGATTATTAAAGCTAGAGAAAATTGGGCATTTGCTTTGTTTATACGACTTCCTCCATATTCCATATCAACTCCCAAACATTCATAACAACAATCACAATATCATAAACAACAATCATCATTCATTTGTATTATCCACATTTCACAATTTCAATTCAAATTCACCATAATCATGATCATAGTTCACTATCACGTTCTTTCACATATAATTCTTACTCCATGTTCTAAATGTCATTCATAGCCTACTTACAATTACAACATATCCATATTCATGATTCATTCCAACTACTACTCAACAATGACACTATTCCCACATTTATGACCCATTTCCTATATTCTTCTATAATCCAAATGTTTCAACTTCTCAAGACCTTAAACAACATGAGAATACCATAAAACATACCTTAGATAGTGTAGGAACAAGCCTTGAGTGGCAATGCTCTTCTTGCACTAAAACCCTAGTTCACTTCTCTTGGGATTTCTTGACTTAGATGACTTTAATGGGTTTCACACTCTTGATTTTGTTGGTTTGATGAAGTTGATCATCAATTTCCTTTGAATTCTTGTGGATGAAGTGTGGAGAATATTCGAGAGGGTTCTTGACTTGTGGAGTGAAAATGAAATGAAATAAAATTAGAGAGGGGTCCTTATATCAACGTTTAAGTTACACTGTAACGGGAACATACGGACCAACATCGCGTCATTATATTTTTATCTTATTTATGTCTAGACCATATGTTTGGAAAATGAAGACCCTTATTTTGGGCGAACATACGGCTGGACATACGGTCCTTATGTTTTATACGGCCGATGTATGGCCGTATAACACTACATTATCCGAAACTTGTTCTCGTCGACTCGTTTGATCTCCGATCCTTATGGAACCTTATTAATACTTGTTTAACACCTTAATACCAATCTAGGAAATGTTATAACTCTTCCTCAAAGCATCATTAAAACAACATTATTTCGATACTCATAAATCTTGCCCGACACACAAAATATGACTTGCTTTCCTTAACAACTTTCTTTCCTTAGCTTAAATGTCTTCGAAATATCGATTAAGGTCATCAAATGCTATTTCTTACTTATCAAAACATCATATACGTCATACTCTTCGTTAGTCTACTCACTGTGCTTTAACGGAAATTTTTTCGAGGTGTAACAACTGTGCATCAACGGAAATTTTTTCGAGATGTAACAGTATACATATACAAAACTATAATCAATTCAGGGATGAAGGTGTTACCTTTTTGATGATCAATTCTTTTGAATTCAAATTTTAGAGTTCTTTCATCAAAAATGAAGTCTCAATCAATTATCTATGGATTTGAAGGTCTTACCCATGTTAATAAGGTGTTGGAGAATTGAAATAACTTATAATCATAATTAGAACTTACCTTGAATGATGGAGGGACCTTGAAGGAAGTTGGGTTCTTGAGAGCTTCCCTTTCTAGAGTAAATTTTTGTGTATAGGGTGTGGGGAAAGAAATAGGGCTTTTAAAATGACTTTTCCGATGCATGTTAATGCAGCTGAAGGCCTGACCGTACAACTGATCATGCATCAAGGGAAATGACATTGCCTCGCGTGCGTGATGACGCACTTGAAGGTCCTTCCCGCAGCTCTTCGCAGACTAAGCATTGTCCAATAAAATGCGCATAGCCTTTTGTATATATATATGTTCGGGCCCTATAATATAATTTTGGAAAGGTATTGCAAAGGTCTACAACTTTTATGTTTTGAGTTTTCTCAAGTACACATCATATTTTCATGAAATTAGGCTAGAAGGTAGGTGTATAGAAAATTGAGCCGATTCTATTGAATCTTAATCGCCTTACTATTAGCCATCTTGCTACGATCATATCTCCTTGCTCTGACCTATGATTGGCCTAGTCATTATATGGTTGGAAAGGTATTTCTACTTACTACAACTTTCAGTGAGGGTCCTTTCCCAAATTTCGAACTAATCAAGGGGTTGCGGGTGCCCGAAGTAGACCTGTCAACCATTTTCGCACACGTAACAAACCTTCAAAATTTTTGTTAGAACTCTAACCTTGGTTTTAAGATACCAGGCGTAACATTATCTCCCCCTTGGGATAATTGATCCCCGAATGATGGCCATGGTTATATCATGACTAATTCTGGGATTCTATGGAAAATTCGACAGAGTTTACTCTGTAACTAAGATACCTGAAACTGACTAGCTGAGACACGTGATCACTGAACTGATACGAACACGTGCTTACTCAGCTGAATGAATACATGGTTACTTAATTATTGTGATACTAAACTAAATTACTACTAAACTGATTCAATACTAAGCCAACTGAATATTGGACTGACTGAATGCTGAAAGACATGGAGATTTTTAATATATGGTCTGAATGAAAGGTTAATTACCTTCAACACTTTTTGCTTGCTCTTCAAAGAGATGAGGGTATCTGGACTTCATCTCCTCTTCAGTTTCGGACATAGCCTCTTTCACTTTCTGATTCCTCTATAACACTTATACTGAAGCAATTTCCTTAGTTCTTAACTTGTGAACTGGGCAGTCAAGAATAGCCACTGGGATCTCTTCATAAGGCAGGCTATCTCTAACCCCTGTGATTTCTGTAGGAACAACCAGAGACGGGTCTCCCACGAACATCTTCAACATAGAGACATGAAATACTGGACGTACAACATCCAATTCTTGTAGCAAATCTAACTCATAAGCCACTTGTCCGATCCTTCGTAGGAGTCTATATAGCCCAATATTGCGGGGACTATGCTTCCCCTTCTTCCCAAATCTCATAACGCCTTTGACAGGCGAAAATGTTAGAAACACCCAATCATCAACTTGGAACTCCAAGTCTGTATGCTGCACATCCGAATAAGACTTTCGGTGACTCTGAGCCGCTTTCAACCGTTCCTGAATTAACTTGACTTTTTCCATAGCCTTATAAACCAAGTATGGTCCCAATAACTCTTCTTTCCCAATAATGACCAACTAAGTGGCGATCTACATCTTCACCCATATAAGGCCTCAAACGGTGCAATTTTGATACTAGAGTCGTAGCTGCTATTATAAGCAAACTCAATAAGGAGTAGATGATCATCCCAATTTCCTTTAAAATTGATAACACACGCCCTCAACATATCCTCAAGAGTTTGAATAGTGTGCTCTACCTGGCCATCTGACTAAGGATGTGTCACGACCCGCCTATGGGCCGTGACGGGTACCCGGAGCTAACTACCGAGCACCACCTTCCATACTACTGTCGTCTCAACCTAAACACATATAAACTCCTTAAAACATGTACACATATGTATATATAAGCCCTCGCGGCAGCAAAAGAATAATATACAAAATATACATCGAGAGTCACATAACGTCTGCTACCCACGTACGTACGGTATGCGAGCCTCTAACCGAAATACTAGAATCGAGGACGAACGGGACCCGCCGTGCCCGGTATGTACACAAAAGAATATATCAAAACTGCACCTTCGGTGCCGAAGTGCTCCCACGCAAGGCGATGCGACTCTAGGAAGCTGGATCGTCTCCCTGTCTACCCGTAGGCATGAACACAGCGTCCAAAAAGAAAAAGGATGTCAGTACGAGCAATGTACTGAGTATGTAAGGCATGCATCATAATATAACAAGGGAACACAAAAATAAAATAAAGGTAAGAAGATAACCGGTGACTGCTTGCCTCTTAAGGCGGAGCCATGCATGCATACTCGTAAAATATCATATCATGTATTGCTGCGGAACGTGCAGCTCGATCCATATCATCATATATCAATATATTACCGTGGAACGTACGGCCCGATCCATCACCCATATAGCTCGCGTCCGGGCATCCCGCGTCCGGGATGATATCATAAGATGCCAGCTGGTCAGGTGGCTATGCGTCTATAGCGCCTCACCTTTCCCCATGTCCCCTATATACATATACATATCATATCATATCATATACTTATATAATATACGTAGCATGCATGAGAGCCCAAATAAAAGTGCGCTCTATCGGAGTGACGTAAGGTCGTGAACCTCTGAGTGCATTATGGCATCATTATCGTTGTTAGGCCTCACCTTGAATGGTCCATCACATAAACTGAGGCCATATGTTATATAGCACACTCAGACATAAGCTGAGGCCATATATTATATAGCATGCTCAGTCACGCCATGAAATCATCCAGAACCTTAGGCTTAAAAATGTTATGACCCGTATTTCGTACGTTTGGATAATTCGGGATAATTGCGAGGAGTTAAGGGCAAAGCTATGTTGTGATCTTGTTTAATGCACAAGTTTTTTATGAGAATTGTTTATGAATATTATTAGTAGGGAAATATTGGAAAAGGCCAAAGGTAAAAAAAGAAATTTGCAAAATGGCCAATGAAAATAATGTGGAAGGCTAGGGGCAAAATGGTAATATTGAGGAAAGTCGAGGGGCAAAACGGGAATTTCACAATGTTCAAGAAAAGGCCAAGGGATGACCAAGTCAAACAATTAAATCATCTTTTATTTTCAAGAAAAAGAAAGAAAACTGTAGAAAAATTTAGAGGAAAAATGAGGCATGTGCATGGTCATGTGCTATATATATATATATATATATAAGTGTGGTGATTAATAAGACATAAATCATTTTTTGGAATTCAAGAAAATTCAAGAAAAGAAGACGAAAGAAAAGAGAGAGGAACGGCCAAAGGAGGGGGGCTGGCGAGACTGCCCCCCCCCCCCCTTGAAGTAACCATGGAAAAATTATTTTCTTTCTAGTTTCTTACACTAATTTGAGGGTCCTCTCCAACATGGTATAATCATTATAGCAAGTAAAGCATCCATTCTTGCAAGTTACAAATTCTAGCCAAGTGAGAGAAGTTGAGGAAAAGAAGGTAAGAATTAATTTCCTTTTGTACATTAGAGATGATTTATGTATGTTGAAGTGTGTAGAAAAGGATTAAATTCATGAAATATGTGTGTCTATATGTTGGCCGAATGGAAGTGGTGTATGTGGTGGTTGATTATCTATATATCATGTTGGTTGTTGTTATGTCAAGAAATGAATAAAAATTTATGGAAGTGTGCATGCCAAGTTTGGCCGTGGGTTGTGTTGTGTGTTGTATTGTATGAGTTGGTCGTGTGTGTGTTGTGTGCATAGGAGAATGAGTTGATTTTATATAGCATATTGTTGTTGTTGAAATGTATAGAGATGGATGGAAATGCATGAAAATATATAAGAAGTTGTTGTAACCGAATGGTAGGTGATTTGGTAAGTCATGGTAAAGTGATGTTATTTGACATTCTAGTTGTTGTCAATATGAATCATGTAACGTGGAATGAAGGTCGTTGTCGAAGTTAATGCATAAGAATGATCATAAAATGTATGGTTGTTGTTGAAGTTAAAGGTTTCGGATAAAGTGGCATGTTGATTGAGTGTTGGAATATTATGTGAATTGAATTAGATTAAATTGAACATTGAAGTGTTGCTAGAATAATTGTTGATATTGTTGGCCGAGTTAAATTCTCGGATTGTTGCTGATGAAATAGTAGTTGGATTCTCGGGGATGGTATATTTACGGGGGAGATGCTTTGCCGAAATTCGGCGGACCATAAGTGAATGAACTTGAAGGTTACGACAAGTGTATGTCGATGAAACTAACGATAGTCCGATCCTCTTGAATGTAGACCAACGAGTTGGACGAATAAACATAACTCTAAGGCGCGGCGCGAGGTATGTTGAGGCTATACCCTTCTTCTATGGCATGAATCATACGTTTCAATTTTATAGATGCTTCCATAATTCTCTTATTGCCCAAAAGTTGGAATTCAAAACTCAAAGGTATAAGTCCTTTCCAAATAGTTTATAATTGTTTTCTAAAATGTCTAGATTTTTCAAAAATCAAGTTTTAAGAGTTTGAAAGCTTTTATGACTAAGACGACGGATGTGTTTTGTAATGAAGATGGTGAAGTCAAAGAGAAGTATGTTTTACAAGAACAAAAAGATAAGATGTTCTCTATGAAAAGCATGATGACGATGATTTTGATGACAGAAGATGCAAAGCTTATGATTTAGTGCTACTATGAGATTATCGAGTTTATTTTATCATTTCCTTGAATTGCTTATTGTTGATGGACTCGCCTCATGAGTTGTTCCTTCGAGGTGAATATGCCCATGATGATTTCATAATATAATCGAGGTTACCGACCTTACGTCACCCGATAGTTACATGACTTTCTTTGAGCTCATGCACTTTATATGTGATATATGTATATGATATATGGATATGTATATGGGGAAGATAAAAAAAGGCCGGGCGCAATAACAGCACGGCCGCGATCAGTTGGAGAATGATATGATATCGTCCGGACGCGAGATATGTGGTTAAATGGATCGGAGCCGACGCCTCGGCAATATGATATGTTCTATTTTCTATATATATGAAATGAAAATGTTTTCAAAGAAAGTAAAGTATAATGTATATGGATCGGGCTGCGGTTCCATAATGTATATGGATCGGGCTGCACATTCCGCAGCACTAAGCATGCAAGGTATTCCGCCAAAAGGGCACTCATATGTACAGATTGCTTTTCTATCTCATGATATGCTCTATATATTTCCTTATGTCATTGTTCAGGCTATGTATCTCTCGTGTGTTATTATTCGTACCTTACGTACTCGATCTGATACTCGTCGACCTTCTTCGGGGGGGGTGCGTTTCGTCATGGCGGTACACGATGATGAGTAGAAGCCATTACGAGAAGATGTTCCGGCGGAGTTGGTAGACTCGTTTGTATACGGAGTCTTCGGAGTGTCGAGGATTATATGTCTTTGTGCGATTTGTTCGAAGTTAGAGACTTTGGACGGAGGTCGTGGGTCTAGTGTGTCGGTTTGAAAATGGTCCCACTAGCGATGTGTTTTTATTATACATTAAGTTACGGGGCCATATGTTTTACGAATTTGTGTTAAATGGAAACGACAAAAGATTTTGAAAGATTTACTATGCATTATATTTTTGTTTAATCTAAGAATCAAAGAAAGTATGTATGTAATAAGAGTCGGCGGGTTCGCTCGACTCACGAATATGGGGTCGGGTGCCCATCGCACCTAGTAAGATCGGGGTGTGACAAAGTGGTATCGAGGCTTGGTCGATTACAAGGGTTGTACGCAAAAAGTCGTGTCTGTGGAGTCTGTTTATGGGTGTGAGCCGACCGCGTTTTATAAACGGGGAGGCACGGGGGCTTAAGGTGTTGACCTTCTTTACGTCTTGTGATCGTGCGATAGAACGAAGTCATAAGAAATAAGACTTTCCTATATAAACAGAATATGTGACGGAAAATGGCAAGTCACGGAGGTAGGTCCGGATAATTGTTTACTTGGGCTGGAAGTTACGGACGGGCTGGAATATCTTTATCTACAGTAGTATGTTCGGTGCGGTATTGTCGATGTTGTCGTGTACGGGTATGAATAAGTAGGAGTGTACGGTATGAATAAGCGGGAATGATGAAGAGGTTCGCGAATGGGTATGTGTCGAAGAGGAAGAAGCGCGGAAAGGAAATACGATAAACGAGGTAATAAGCGAGGTGCGACGTTTGAGAAAAAGGTTATAAAGGGTGCAAATTACTACCCTTGGGAATCTGGAGTCCTCCCAAGACAGGAAGTAGTCATACACACAGGTGAAAGGTGAACATTTGGAACTAAAAAGGGCAAAATAGTAATTACAAAAGAAAGGACGTGTTACGAAAATGTTTCAGAATCGGTAAGACTTCGACTTATTCCAGAATATGTAATAAAGATCATACGAGGAAGTGGACGCGATGATATTAGCATTAAGCACGGATTCTACCAAAGTTTCGAGGTTAGCGTGCTCGGTGGGAACAGTTCTATGATGGGTGACCCCCGCAGGAAGTGTGCGAGAATTCGATATATTCGGACTAAGCGACAAATGAGAAGTTAAGGTAGCCTAAGGGGAAACTGAAGTGTGGACGGTTGAAGACCATAAGAAGACGCGTAGGACGAGGCATACTTGCTCGGTGAAGAGACAGGAAGTGTATTATAGCCCTAGAAATAGGATAGGCTTGAACAGTGTTTGGAAGTAATTTGTGGGTTAGTTGATAGTGATTATATATATGTATATATGAAGGTGCGGAATGTCCAGCCTATGATTGTATCGGTGGACATACGAATCCCGGCCGAAGTTACGGTACGAAAGGCACCAGCCAGAAACAAGGTACGAAGATCGAAATGCGAGAATAAATGGTACAAGTGTTGCAAAGTAGGCATTGTTATTTCACTATAGGTTGAGATTGGAAATTCTAGTATAACGATATTTGGAAAGGAAAAGAGTGAGTAAATGGAAAATGAAGAAGAGATCAAAGTGACGAAAGAAAGGAAAGGTAAGAAACCTCGGCAAGTGAAGCTCGAGAAAAACTACGGCGAACGAGGGTATTGAGGAAAGGAGTCGAGATAAGTATGTGAACAAAGGATAGAGTGTGGTAAAAGAAGACGAGAGAGGAATGTGAGAATTCGAAAATTAGTGCGACAAGCGAGAAATTTAAAGGAATAATACTTAGTGACAAAAATGTGAAGAAGCAAGAGGAAGAATACTTGAGCCTTGCGATGATGTTAAATTAGGGAGATATATAAAAGAATAGATGTGTAGTTATGTTAATGTAGTTAAAGGTTGACGACAAGGATAGGGAGAGTAAAAATTATGAGATCTGTGCTAAGAGCAAGAACGACATGGACGCACGGTACAACGTGAAGGTGTAGTTAAGGAAAATTTCGAGCAAGTGAGTCAAATAAGGGAGAGGACGAATAGCGATGGCAAGATACGGAAATATGGACAGAGGGACGACAAGGACAGAAAGTAAAAGAAAAACTTGGGGATAAGGGTTTCGATATGTTAGACACGAGTTGGGAAGGTAGACGAGGAATAGTGTAGACGAAGACTTCGTAAAGGACTTTTGGCGTATAAGGAACCCATGAGAGAGAGAACGTATTATAGGTCTCAAGTCAATAGAGAAGAAGCTCGTTGGCCGAACCGAGTTTAAAGCATATCGGCTTGTCAGTGAATACATGGAGAGAGGAAGTAGGAACAAGTTGGTGCGGTGGACTAGGAAACCCCGTGATGTGGAATGATGACTCATGTAAAGACCATGGAATTCGACTATAAGGGAAAAAAAGGGTAAGGTTAAGGGGTGAGCATGAATGAAAAGGACCGTATGAAAGAACCCAGAAGTGCTACGAGACCTGCAAGATGGGTTGAACATTCGGGGACGAATGTTCTAAAGGAGGATGTTATGACCGTATTTCGTACGTTTGGATAATTCGGGATAATTGCGAGAGTTAAGGGCAAAGCTATGTTGTGATCTTGTTTAATGCACAAGTTGTTTTATGAGAATTGTTTATGAATATTATTAGTAGGGAAATATTGGAAAAGGCCAAAAGGTAAAAAGAGAGAATTTGCAAAATGGCCAATGAAAATAATGTGGAAGGCTAGGGCAAAATGGTAATATTGAGGGAGAGTCGAGGGGGCAAAACGGGAATTTTCACAATGTTCAGAAAGAGCCAAGGGATGACCAAGTCAAACAATTAAATCATCTTTTATTTTCAAGAAAAAAGAAAGAAAACTCTAGAAAAATTTGGAGGAAAAATGAGTGCATGCATGGTCGTATACTATATATATATATATATATAAGTGTGGTGATTAATAAGACATAAATCATTCTTTTGGAATTCAAGAAAATTCAAGAAGAAGACGAAAGAAAAGAGAGAGGAACGGCCAAAGGAGGGAAATTTGCCCCCCCCCCCTTGGTAACCATGGAAAAAATTATTTTCTTTCTAGTTTCTTACTATTTGAGAGTCCCTCTCCGACATGGTATAATCATTATAGCAAGTAAAGCATCCATTCTTGCAAGTTAAATTCTAGCCAAGTGAGAAGTTGAGGAAAAGAAGGTAAGAAATTAATTTCCTTTTGTACATTAGAGATGATTTATGTATATTGAAGTGTGTAGAAAAGGATTAAATTCATGAAATATTGTGTATGTGGTAGAATGGAAGTGGTGTATGTGGTGGTTGATTATGTATATATCATGTTGGTTGTTATTATGTCAAGAAATGAATAAAAATTTATGGAAGTGTGCATGCCAAGTTTGCCGTATGCTATGTTATGTGTTGTATTGTATGAGTTGGTCGTGTGTGTGTTGTGTGCATAGGAGAATGAGTTGATTTTATGTAGCATATTGTTGTTGTTGAAATGTATAGAGATGAATGAAAATGCATGAAAATGTATAAGAAGTTGTTGTAACCGAATGGTAGGTGATTTGGTAAGTCATGGTAAAGTGATGTTATTTGACATTCTAGTTGTTGTCAATATGAATCATGTAACGTGGAATGAAGGTCGTTGTCGAAGTTAATACATAAGAATGATCATGAAATGTATGGTTGTTGTTGAAGTTAAAGGTTTCGGATAAAGTGGCATGTTGATTGAGTGTTGGAATATTATGTGAATTGAATTGAATTGAATTGAATTAGATTGAATTGAACATTGAAGTGTTGCTAGAATAATTGTTGATATTGTTGGCCGAGTTGAATTCTCGGATTGTTGTTGATGAAATAGCCAAGTTGGATTCTCGGGATGGTATATTTCTGGGGAGATTTTCTTAGAAATTTGGAGACCATAAGTGAATGAACTTGAAAAGGTTATGACAAGTGTATGTCGATGAAACTAATGATAGTGCTGATCCTCTTCGAATGTAGACCAACGAGTTGGACGAATAAACGTAACTACTAAGGCGCGGCGCGGTATGTTAAGGCTATACCTCTTCCTCATGGCATGAATCATACGTTTCAATTTTATAGATGCTTCCATAATTCCTCTTATTTTCAAAAGTTGGAATTCCAAAACTCAAAGGTATAAGTCCTTTCCAAATAGTTTATAATTGTTTTCTAAAATGTCTAGATTTTTCAAAAATCAAGTTTTAAAGTTTGAAAGCTTTTATGACTAAGACGACGGATGTGTTTTGTAATGAAGATGGTGAAGTCAAAGATAAGTATGTTTTACAAGAACAAAAAGATAAGATGTTCTCTATGAAAAGCATGATGACGATGATTTTGATGACAGAAGATGCAAAGCTTATGATTTATTGCTACTATGAGATTATCGAGTTTATTTTATCATTTCCTTGAATTGCTTATTGTTGATGGACTCACCTCATGAGTTGTTCCTTCGAGGTGAGATATGCCCATGATGATTCCATAATATAATCGGAGGTTACGAACGCTTACGTCACTCCGATAGTTACATGACTTTCTTTGGGCTCTCATGCGTCGCTTATGTGATATATGTATATGATATATGGATATGTATATGGGGAAGATGGGAAAAAGGGCCGAGGCGCTATAGACGCGCAACCACCGATCGGTTGGAGAATGATATGATATCGTCCGGACGCGGGATGTCCCGACGCGGGATATGTGGTTAAATGGATCGGAGCGACGCGCCGGCAATATGATATGTTCTTTTTTCTATATATATGAAATGAAAATGTTTTCAAAAGAAAGTAAAGTATAATGTATATGGATCGGGCCGCACGTTCCGCGACAATGTATATGGATCGGGGGGACGTTCGCGGCGCTAAGCGTAAAAGTGTATTCGCAAAAGGGCATTCATATGTACGATTGCTTTTCTATCTCATGATATATCTATATATTTCCTTATGTCATTGTTCGGGCTATGTGTCTCTCGTGTGTTATTATTCATGCCTTACGTACTCGGTCTGATTCGTACCGACCCTTCGCCTGGCCGCGTTTCGTGCGCGGTACACCCGAGTGGTGAAGCCATTACGAGGAAGATGTTCCGGCGGAGTTGGTAGACTCCCATTTGTGTACGAGTCTTCTCGAGTCGGATGTATGTCTTGTGCGCTTTGTTCGGTTAGAGACTTTGCGGACGAGTCGTGGGTCTGGTGTGTCGATTTGAAAATGGTCCCACTAGCCGATGTGTGTTTTATTATACATTAAGTTACAGGGCCCTTATGTTTACAGGTTGTGTTAAATGGGAAACGACAAAAGATTTTGAAAGATTTACTATGCATTGTATTTTTGTTTAATCTAAGAATCCAAAGAAAGTATGTATGTAATAAGAGTCAGCGGGTTCGCTCGGCTCCGAATATGGGGTCGGGTGCCCATCACACCCTAGTAAGATCGGGGTGTGACAAAAAATCTCTAGGATTGGAGTCATCGTAAGATTCTTCAGGGACTATAGACTTCTGGCATTTCTAAGAGTGAAAAGACTATGGACGTCATGTATGGAATCAAAACATAGGAATCATGCCTTCAAAAGAAAAGGGGATAGCCTTACATACCTTTGTACCTCCTTAACGATGTCAACTAATAACTCTCCTTCCGGCTTACAATTCTATGTACAAAGGGGTTCGTACGAAGGTTAGGTGGTCGTAGGTATACTTAAGCCTGAACTAAAGCAAATAAGGCTAACGAAAATTGGGCAGCATTTCGTTTGTTTCAACAACTTTCCCTCTAATAATAAAACAGCTCTCAAACAACACAACGATACTCATAATGTTATAATACGTAAATTTTCCTCAAGTTAAACATTATTCAACTTCCAAATTCATTTTCGAGATCCTCCATGGCCATAACTATAATACAGCTTCATGTCTATCGTTCACATAACAATTTCCCGACATCATTAGCATCTTTCATAATAATATTATACTCATATCATACCATGAATCCTAGCTCAACTACCTTTCAAACCAACATACCGTTATTTGCACACTTAAGCTCATATTCCATACTTGTTTCTAATACAAGTTCTTCAACTACTCAACACCCTTAGTAACATGAAATAATTGCAAAACTCACCTTGATAGTGTAGAGATGATCTTTGGATGAGAATACTCCACTTGAGAAGAACTCCACTTCACTACCAAAGAGATTTTCAACTTCTATCAACCCTTAGGAAGCATTCACACCTTTGATTCTACCAACTTTTGATGTTTGATCGTTGATTTCCCTTCTTGGATATGTGTTAGTGTGATATGGAGAGGTTTCTAGAGGTTTTAGGAAGGTTGGAGAAGTAAGAAGTGAGAAAAAGAAGAGGAAACCATGCCTTTATAAAAATTACACTCGGACCCGACCCGAAATATACGGTCCACTATACGGACCGTACAATTTATACGGTCCGTATATTGGACCGTATGTTTCCTCCAAAAAATCACCCTTCACTGGAAGGGTTCTACGGTCAGGTATACGGGCCGTATAAAATATACGGGCCGTATAAAATATACGGTCCGTATATATGACCGTATAATCCTTAATTTTTTTGAATTTTTTCTCGTCGCTTCGTTTGGTCTCGAATCCTCATGGAACCTTCTTGGTACTTGTATAACACATCCTTAACGATCTAACGGACATTATAACTCGTCCTCAAGGCCTTACTAAATATTCATTAGTTCGACACTCATGAAATCTTCCCCAAACATAACTTATGCTCCACTTCCTTTGACGAGCCTAGTTTCACCAAGTTCTATGACTTAAAAATCTTATTGTACATACATTAAGGCTGCCAATCACCCTCTTATAGTCATGATGGACTTTTGTCCTCCTTAACTGATGTTAGTCTATTCACGACGCAACGACATGAAATTGCCAAGGTGTAACAGGATGAAAAGCTGTGTTGAGGTTCACCCTTGTACCCAATCCTCTCTGAAAGGATTTGCATAAGTTCGCTGTAAAATGAGCACCACAATCTAAAATTATGGACAAAGGATTCCCATGCAATCGAACGATTTCCTGAATATATAACTTGGCATAATCTTCTGCTGAATCTGTATCTTCACTCACAAGAAATGAGCTGACTTGGTAATGTTACACCCTTAGTTCTGTGCGTTGAGATTTATAAGTGTTAGTTGCTATAAGTAGGGACTCTGGAGTTGTCTTCAAGGATATATACGATTGTATGCATTTATCTTGTGGTTGAAAAGCTTTTAGCTCACATAATGAGCTATTTCAAGATTAAAGAGCAAGTGAATTAAGGAAACTAAGTTTGTAGGAACTTTGGAGAAAATATGAAGGACAATTTTGATGCGATTTGGAGAAAGAATATCTTTTAGTACATGAGGAATTTTGGAGCAAAGCAAATCCTAAAATGACGTTCGGGAAGTCTAGTTTCTAGCGCACCAAACCGTGCACCGATCGGACATCGGGATCAAGCGTTATGATCATGTTAAGATAGGCTGCCAGTGCAGGGATTAACTCTGTACGAATGTGCCTGGGGGTGGCGCGAACGCACAAAGGAGCTAGGGGACAACTCAGCGCGAACGCGCCCTAAGGTGGCTCGAACGTGCTGAGTAATTTTTAAGTCGGTTAAGGCAAACTCTGGAATGTTATGAAAGGGTGCTTACCCCTAATTTTTCATTCCAAACACCCCAAATCCTCTCCAAATTTCTGGAAATTTCCCCTAACTGCCAAACCTTAAATTTTAACGCGAATTAATTATAATCTCCGGATTCAGGTACCGACGGCGTATAGTTGCGATTATAATATCGTTTTGCGGTGAATCTTAGCTGGAGTTCAAGGAGACTATTGAAGGTATCACGGTTCTAACAGGAGTAAGGTATAAATCTTCCTTTATTAGTACTGATTTCGGTTGAATTATGGAGATAAAGTTACTAAATAGTCGTATAACGAATTAATTGGTTGAGAAATTAGAGAAATATCATGTGGGATGTTTTATGGAGTATTTTGGTATTGAGGATGATGTTATTGGTGTTGTTTTTGTTGTTGTTGTTGTGTTGGTTGTTGGATTATGATTTCGGGCTAGGCATATAAACGGGGGAGATGTTGCCCGATTTTTGGCAGGATATGAAGTAGTGTAATTTGAAAGCTTAACGATAAATCTAACGATGGTATGAATTCTCTCAAATGTAGATTTGCAAGCTCGGGAGGATAAGCATAGGTAGTAGGAGACAAAAAGATATGTAAGGCTAGTCCCCTTTCTTTCTAAAGGCATGACTCCTGCGTTACGATTCCATATATGTCTTCCAAAACATATTTGTTCCTGAAAAGCTAGAAGTTCATAATTCTCAAGGTTTTTATGATATTAAAGACTAGATATTTTCTTTGAGGACCGTGATGAAAATGATGACTTCTTTCTTGTGAACCCATATATGTCATCCATAATGTCCTTATTTCCAAAGCTAAAGATTCATGATTCTTAAAGTTCCTTATGACGCTAAAGATGATTATGTTTTCATGATGAAAATGATGATGATGATGATGATTCCGTTTCTAGAAGTATCAAAGTTCATGATTTTAAATGCTATGATGAGATTGTTGGGCTTGTTGGGCTTATTTCATGATTTCCTTGATGTCATTCATTGTTGTTGATCTCACCTTATAATCATTGTTCCTTCAAGGTGAGGTAAAGCGATGATGATTGTTCCGTAAGATAATCGGAGGTTACCGACCTCACGTCACTCCAATAATGTAGTAACTTTTATTTGGGCTCTCATACTTGCTACTTATATTATATATATGCATATGGTATATATATGTATATAGGGGACAGAGGGAAAGGTGACGCATAACCACCTGATCAGTTGGTATATTATGATATCGTCCCGGACGCGAGATATATGGATAAATGGATCAGGCTGATCATTCCGCGACAATATATATATTTATATATAATGATGATATGATTTATGGATCGGGCAACACGATCCGCAGCAGTATAAAATATTTATGGATCGGACTGCACGTTCGGCAACACTATTATTTATATATATATGAGGAATATTTTTTTAAAAGAAAGCTAACCATGCATGGTATTCGCCTTACGAGGCAGTTAGATGTACAGGTTATCTTTATCTCATGCCATGTTTTATATTTCTTATTATGTTGTTATTCATGCCTTACATGCCTGCAGGTAGACAGATACACTGATTTGACCCGTAGGTGATTTATAAGTGGATTCTCAGGAGCACTCCACTTACTTCGGAGTTGCAATCTATCGGTATTGGTCCTTATGGTCACCAGTATTCTATGTCGAGGCTCGTATACATATATGTGTAGTTATACATTTCATAATCCTACCGGTCTATATCATTGTATAACATTTTAGTAGCCTTATCGGCTGGTGATGATGGACATAACTATTGAGGATTATATAGAGATGTCTTCGGTATATTGTGATATATGTCCTTACAGATCATGATACCCACGAGTTATCCTTGTGGTCCACCCAGAAATGTTTACGAGATGTATGTTCAGAGGTGCTCGGTGTGTTAGCTTCGGGTGCCTGTCAGGGCCCTCTGGTTGGGTCGTGACAAAAGTGGTATTAGAGCAGCTCGTCTTAGGGAGTGTCGATGAGCCGTGTCCAGTAGATTCTTGTTTATGGGTGCAAAGCGCGCCACGAAATAGATCAAGAAATATTTGAACTATAATTCATACTTAATATTCAGACCTCACTTATAAACAGGAGGCTGCTGGGCATTTAGGAGTGATTGACCTTTCCTTCTAATCTTAGATCGGGCGATAGAGCCATGTTATCAGGTCTTCCTTTGTCCTAATCACGTGTTATGATTTCAGTAATGCCTATGAAGAGGAAGGCTATAGCGGCCCAAAAGGGCAAGACGGCGGCTGGAAGAAGGACTAAAAGGGAGCCACCGACAGAGATAGAAGAGGGTGAGTCCCATAATGAGGTTTCATCTCAGACCTCCCCAACTCCACTCTTGTCAGAGGATTACGAGAGGGCTCCAGCTCCAGCTCCGCATCCCGGTTCCCCACCTGTGTGCTCGGTGCGATGACCGAGGCTATTCTATTGCTGACCCAGTTAGTTGCCGCTCAGGCACAACGGCAGGACGCAAACCAGGGTGATAAAGCAGTCAGCACGAGAGCTCGTGATTTTATTAGTCTGAATCCTCCAAAATTCTGCGGGTCGAAGTCGAACGGAGACCTATAGGGTTTTATAGATGAAATGCTGAGGACGCTACGCAAAATACATGCTTCAGATACTGAGTCAGTTGAACTAGCTTCTTCTCAACTGCGGAATATGGCCGTCCACTGGTACAACACTTGAATGTCCTCGCGGAGGGCAAATGCACCTCCCCCAATATGGCAAGAGTTCGTGATGCCTTTTTACGACATTACTTACCATCGGAGGTTCAACAAGCCCGAACCGACAAGTTCTAGAATCTAAGGCAGGGGAATATGAGCACCCGGGAATACAGTCTCCGCTTTAATTATTTAGCTAGGTATGTCCCAACCATGGTAGCCGACATGAGGGACCGTGTACATTGATTCGTGAGTGGTTTGGGGTAGCCGACATGGAGGACCGTGTACATCGATTCGTGAGTGGTTTGGGGCCTCATTTGATTAAGGAGTGCTTGACAGCCTCGCTCTAGAACGAGATGGATATTGTTCGTATTAAGGCCCATGCCCAAAATTTAGAAGAAAACGCTTGCCGGCAGTGTAGGGGCTAGCGTGATTCGATAGAAGGAACAAGAAGAGGGCTAGATCTTCGGTGCGCTGGCGAGTTCGGGGGGGGGAGTCAAAGGCGGAACATTCCAGACATTCAGGGGAATCAGTGGCCAGTGCACCTTCTCTATTTAAGGGCAAGACATTTGATCGTCCTATTTATTCTGGATCGGGCCAGAGCTCCAGAATTTCAGGTTTCCACTATAGGGATGATGCAGGCCGGGTGAGAGTACCTTCACCCGGGTGTGCTAAGTATGGTAGGACACACTCTGGACAGTACCACTTAGGTTCTGGTGCTTGTTACGCCTGCGGTCGGGTTGGCCATATGATGCACGATTGTCCATTGAGGAACGGTAGAGATGAGGCTCAGCCCACATGATCAGCGATTGGTTTTTCATCGTCAGTACACCCGGTGAGGCAAGGTTCTCAGATGCCAATAGGTCATGGTAGAGCTGGGGGAGGAGTATCCAGTTCAAGTTGTCCTCAAAACTGTATCTATGCACTAGTTTGGCGATAGGATTTGAGACCTCCCCCGATGTTGTCACAAGTAAATTGTTAGTATTCTCTCATGATGTATATGCATTGATTAATTCGAGTTCTACATTACTATGTGTTATCCCTTATATTGTTGGTTGGATTGGGGCGAAACTCGAGTTGATTAAACCTTTCAAAGTGTTTCATTAATGAGACGTTAGTATGATTAGATGGGAATAGTAACTTTTTCTTGAAGTAAGAAGTGGAAGGGATAAGTATATAATTATGCATGATCCTTGAGTATAAATAAGCTAATAATTTAGAAGTACAAAGGGGTAGAAGAGGTAAGAGAACGATGTGCGTGCTAAAAGAGCTAGATATCGATAAGGGCCTTTTTATCATATAACGTATATGGGCAAGGATGTTGTACGGAGGTACGAGCATAAGGATAAGACAAAGTTAGGACTAGGTACAGAAAGATTCTTTTTCAAAAATCCTCTTGTCACAAGATTATTGAGTTAGTAATATAAGGCTGAATACCTAATGAAGGGTGTGAATGATGCTGTGAAGAGATTGGTTATGTAGTGGTAGGCAAATGAGTTGGAAGTTGCGAATTGATATAAGATGCACCCTCCATTAAGAAGATGAATTTGTAGTTTAAAAGAAGTTTATCTAAAGACCGAGTGGTTATGTGGCAAAGAGAAAGAGGAACATTAACAATCAGGGCAGATTTTGAGAATAAAAATTAGCGCTAGATACCATCAGTGAGGAAATGGGGAAAGAGAATAATAAGAGAAAGGTGACCTTGGAAGAACAGTAACTATGAAGATCCTTTTGATGAGAGCTTAAGCCCATCTAGGATCAGTACGTGACTCGTTACGAATAAGTATAACCGATTAGATAAATTTAAACGGCAAATAGTTATGACTAAGATTGATTACGGATTTGTTGAGAGTGTGTACTTGCAAGGAAAAGGAGAACTAATGGGATGTTAAATATAAAATAACGGGCTAACACCCTAAGGGGGGAAGATGAGACAAACAAATATTGGACCAGAAGTAGGCCTTGTTAAAAGATGGAAATATGGCAATAAAGGAATTGGAGACCACCTCAAAGGGATACTACATTAGCAGGATGATAAGGTGAAATGACGATTTGATGATAACCATAACCAGTCAATCGTGTGCATGACCAGGTAAAGATTGAAAGGGAGCACACTAAGGAGGAAGAAATTACTCAAAAATTTAAGATAAGAGTGTAATAGGAAGTTCAGATATGAGAAGGCATAGAAGGATTGAGTATGATGGTATTCGAAGTAGATAGTAGACTAAGATAAAAGTTAAGTGAAATAGCTACTGAGAAAAAGAGGAAGGTTAATAGGCTAACGAGTTTGGGCAAGAGACAACACATCAATAACAGGGGATAAGAGTCTTGATAAGGAGTACAAGAATTTGATTGCAAAAAAAAAAAAAAAATAGGATGGATACACGAGGGATATGTAAAAATATGAAGACGTTATGGTATTGAAAGGAATATAAAAAGGGGACAAAGATTGATAAGATATTAGAACAACTAGGACATCTGATTATGGTACAACAACCTAATTAAGGGAGATTACAATACAGTATGATCTGGGCAAATGCAATATCGGGTCGTGGAAAATAGATATGATAGTACATCAATTACGATAGTACTGAAAGGAAATTTCGAGATATTTTGGATGTAAGTATGAGAATTATCGATAACCCAGACCGAGCATAAAAGAAAAGCGAGGGTCAAGTAAAGTGGATGGTGAAAGGAAACTTTGGGGTTATATTAACTGGAAAAAAATTAGAATACCGTGAGGATCATTTCAGTCGCTATAGAAAATCAAGGGATACTATATTACCAGTTTCTGAGGTTTTCCTTAAGAAAGAAGGATAAGTTAAGCTCCGGGAGAAATGAAGGCATGAAATATCTACAAAGCGTAAGAAGGATACATAAAAGTCTAAGGAATAAGAGTTTCGACCATATGAAAGGCGATAAAAGTATGTGGTAAGCACTGGGTACACGAACATATAAAGGTATAAACAATAGAGGTTGAAAAGACAGTGAAGATAATAAAGTATAAAGGACTAGTGGACAAACAGGTGATAAGAAAAAGGGATGACAGTCAATACGAGTATGACTTCTAGCCACAGGAAGAAGAAGAAGAATAATATCCAAGAATCGATCGAGCAAGAAATTCAACAAACTCGAGTCCATAGGTACGTAAGGATTTTGAGATAGTAGTTGTATGAGAAAGAACTGCATATGTATTAAAAAGAAACCATGTTATTGCTTATATGAGGAAACCAATGAATCCAATAAAGATTAGTCATCAGAAATTGAGGCGCTCCCTAGCGCAAAGGATCAACAAATACTATTGTAGTAAAAGTAGTAATGTCAGAGATTCAGTGTGAAAAAGCCCGAAAAGGATAAGGAAAATACTAGCTAGTTGGACAACTTGGTTAGTGCCAGTACAACCGAACGGTATACAGGAAAGAAATGATGTAATATTTCCCTATAAGAACTCCAGACGGAGACACCAGTACCCTTAGGTACATAATGCATCCTTGAGGGATTTCTTGGTCGTACGTGGCTAGTATGGATATTGATGTTGTATCCATGTGAGGCAATTATATATTTTGGGTTGCTGTGACAAGATGCTAGTGGTACAATTACAGGGAAAACTCTGGCGAAATTTTCATCGAAACTCCTAAGGTGGCACGAATGCGCTGAGTAATTTTTTAGGTCGGTTAAGGCAGACTCTGGAATGTTATAAAAGGGGGATTACCTCTCATTTTTCATTCCAAACACCCCAAATCCTCTCCAGATTTCTGGAAATTTCCCCCAACTACCAAACCTTAAATTTTAATGCGAATTAAGTATAATCTCCGAATTTAGGTATCGACGGCGTATAGTTGCGATTATAATATCGTATTGCGGTGAATCTTAGCTGGAGTTGAAGGAGAATATTGAAGGTATCATGGTTCTAGCAGGAGTAAGGTATGAATCTTCCTTTATTAGTAGTGATTTAGGTTGAATTATGGAGATAAAGTTACTAAATAGCCCTATAACGAATTTATTGGTTGAGAAATTGGAGAAACATCGTGTGGGATGTTTTATGGAGTATTTTGGTATTGAGAATGATATTATTTGTGCTGTTGTTATTGTTGTTGTTGTGTTGGTTGTTGGATTATGATTTCGGGCTAGGCATATAAACAAAAGGGAATCTTTCACACAATTTTCGGCAGGATATGAAGTAGTTTGATTTGAAAGCTTAATATAAGTATACGACGATAAGTCTAATGATAGTATGAATTCTCTCAAATGTAGATTTACGAACTCGAGAGGATAAGAATAGGTAGTAGGGGACAAAAAGGTATGTAAGGCTAGTCCCCTTTCTTTCTAATGGCATGACTCCTCCGTTATGATTCCATATATGTCTTCCAAAACATCTTTGTTCCGGAAAAGCTAGATGTTCATGATTCTCAAGGTTTTTATAATATTAAAGACTAGATGTTTTCTTTGAGGACTGTGATGAAAATGATGACTTCTTTCTTGTGAACCCATAGATGTCTTCCATAATGTCCTTATTTCCAAAGCTAAAGATTCATGATTCTTAAAGTTTCATATGACGCTAAAGATGATTATGTTTTCATGATGAAAATGATGATGATGATGATGATGATGACGTTTCTAGAAGTTTCAAAGGGTATGATTTTAAATGCTATGATGAGATTGTTGAGCTTATTTCATGATTTCCTTGATGTCATTCATTGTTGTTGATCTCACCTTATAATCATTGTTCCTTCAAGGTAAGGTAAAGCGATGATGATTTTTTCATAAGATAATCGAAGGTTACCGACCTTACGTCACTCTGATAAAGTGGTAACTTTTATTTGGGCTTCTCATGTATGCTACTTATATTATATATGTATATGGTATATATATGCATATATGGGACATAGGGAAAGGTGAGTTGTTATATATGCATAACCACCTGATCAGTTGGTATATTATGATATCGTCCCGGACGCGGGATATATGGATAAATGGATTGGGTTGTTCGTTCCGCGACATACATATATATATATATATATATATATATATATATATATATATATATATATTATTTATATATAATGATGATATGATATATGGATTGGGTTGCACGTTTATGAGAATATAAAATATTTATGGATTCGGGTGAGCGTATTCTAATGACACTACTATATATATATATATATATAGGAATGGCTTTTTTTAAAAGAAGGCTAAGCATACATGGTATCCGCCTTACGAGGCACTCAGATGTACGGGTTATCTTTATCTCATGTCATGTTATATATTTCTTATTATGTTGTTATTCATGCCTTACATACTCAGTAAATTGTTCGTACTGAGGTCCTTTCTTGTTGATGCTACGTTCATGCCAGCAGGTAGACAGGTACACGAATGTTATATCCCGTATTTTTGTACATTGGGATATTCTAAGCTAATCGCGATAAGTTTAAGGACAAGACTTTTGGGATACGAGATAGAGACTTTTAACCTCCGATTTTATTTTAATGCACAAGTTGCTTATAAATTTTAATTGGTATGGAAATATTAATGAAGATTAGGGGTTAATTAACCATGATTAGATTATTAAGTGAGGATTAAAAATCTAATTAGTCACTAATTGGTTATTGGTGGCCGTGTGGGCCCCACCCATGGCATGGCCAAATTTGATTGGCTCAAGCCATGAGTGGGACATGTGTCCAACTTATAGGCATCATATTTAAGTCAAATTGATGACTAATGAATTCATTCATCATCTTCAAACTTGAGAAATTAGAGATAGAGAGAAGATGGCTCTCGGACATGGGCGGCGAGCTGAGTTTGAGTGTTGATCAAAAATCAATTTTCTTCAAGTATTCCAACCAATTGGAAGGTCTATGGAAACGTGAAGTAGCCATTGGAGCAACTAAAAATATTCATTCTTGCAATTCACAAATTCTAGCCAAGTTGAGAGGTCAAGTGTTAAGGTAAGGTTTAATCTTCTTTTACATGTATTAAGGGTGGTTTGAATGTATTGTAATTTGTAGATATGGATGAAATCCATGGAATTATGTATGTTGGT
>NC_081349.1:49231778-49263035 GCF_029784015.1 Lycium ferocissimum | reverse complement strand
CCTTTTCAAATTTGCTGGAGCCATTCTATAGGGCGAAATAGATATCGGCTTAGTGCCGGGAAGTAGATCAATTCCAAAGTCAATCTCCCTATCAGGAGGGACTCCGGAAAGATCCTCAGGGAACACTTCAGGGAACTCATTTACAATTGGTAAGGACTGGAGAGTGGGGCTCCAAGCATCTGCATCCCTAACTCAAACTAGATGATAGATTTACCTTTTAGAGATCATTTTTTCGGCTCTAAGATAGGAAATAAACCTACCCCTTGGTGCCACTGCATCACCCTTCCATTCTAAGTCTAGTTCACTGGGAAATTCAAAACTTACTACCTTGGTCCTACAACCCACTGTGGCATAACAAGACTCTAACCAATCCATGCCCTTGATTACATCAAAATCTACCATGTCCAATTCTACTAAGTCAGCTATAATAAGGTGATGATACACTTTGACTAGACTACTCCTATAGATACGTCTAGCTATAATTGATTCTCCAACTAAAGTGGACACTTCAAAGGTTTCACAGAACCTTTCGGGTTCTATTCCAAATTTCTTAGCAATATATGGGGTTACATAATATAGGGTGGATCCTAGAAACATAAAAACATAGACATCGAAGATGAAGACTGTTAGCATACCTGTGACAACATCTCCACCAGCCTCTGTATCTTGACAGTCTACCAGCCCATACAAGCAGTTCTGGCCATTGCCCATATTACCGGACTTTGCTGCACCACGCCTTTACTGGGCCTGAGAGTTACGAGGGCTGCTGAATTAGTGGATTAAGCTGCATTACCTCCATTATTCTGCCTTGCTGATGGACAATCCCTCAAGAAGTGGCCCTACTGACCGCACCTAAAGAAATCATTTGTGCCCGAGCGACACACCCCTGGGTGCCTCTTACCACACGTGTTGCAAGTAGGGTAATTAGGGACTCTATAGCCCACACTAGCCTGTGACTGTGAGTCTGCTGCTCTAAAATTCTGGCTTTTCTTGTTAAACATGGACCTTTAACCTAGTGCACTATCTAAAGATTAAGCAGGTCCTGATTTGATTTTCTGAAGAACTGGTAATTACCACCTCCTTGATATCCCCCATGATTGAAATCCTCTGCAGACCTAGATCTCTTGCTGAATTCCCTGTCCTTCTCCTTCTGTAGTCGCTCTTCTTCTTCAGCCTATCTTCATTACCTTGGACAAAGACAACCATCTTATTAATGGTCATGTCATTGTTCTGAGTAGCTATATTAGCATCACAATGCCAGTCGAGTATAAGGCCCAACACAAATCGCCTAACTCTAGCCCTCACATCATGTACCATCTCCGGAGCATACTTGGTGGGAGCAACGAATTTAAGGTAGTTCTCGTTCACACTCATCTCATTCTATCTGTGCCTCTCGAACTCAAAAGCCTTAGCTTCCTAAACCTCAATGGGTAGAAAATGCTCTAGAAATGCGTCTACAAACTCTTTCCAAGTCGTAGGAGCAACATCTTCCCCTCAAAACTCTTCCCATATTTCATACCAAGTGTGTCACACCCTAACCCGTGATAGGGCGTGATAGGCACCCGACCCTTACTTAGGGCCGAGCGAACCCGCTGATCCTCGTGACACACATAATCTTACCGGACTCTTAAATCGTGAAATGAGTGCATAAAGAAAGCTTTTCAAAGAACAACATACTTTTCATCTTTCTCAAATCGAATAAAATCTGTAATCATATGAAATCTGTAATATAATGCATAATGATACATCGACTACGTAGCCGCTTACAAAACCGACATATTATATACATGACTACGTCCCGCAAAGTCTCTAACATAACTCAAATACCATAACATAGATACTCCGACTCGGCAAAGACTCGGAGGAAATGGGAGCTCGCCAATCCGCCCAGAACATCTTCTACTCCATCCAGTATACACCGCGTGGCATGAAACGCGACCCCAGAAGAAAGGGGTCGGTGACGGGAATATGTACCGAGCATGTAAAGCATGAATACGAAATGTGATCATACTAAAATAGGGAGTATAGGAAATTAGTACAGTAATCAGAAACTTATACGGCTTTCCTTTGAAACATAAATCATGCATGTCAATATCATGTAGTACATATACATATACATAACATGTCCCGGCCCTCTAGTGAGGGACTCGGTAAATAAAATCATCATATACATGTACATATAGCGTGTCCCGGCCCTCTAGTGAGGGACTCTGTGAATGAAGTCATCGTATGTCATCCTGGCCACCATCCCCATATCATCACATCATCATATACATATATACATAGCGTGTCCCGGCCCTCTAGTGAGGGACTCGGTGAACAATGCAATGAAGTTGCACGAATGCGTGTCCTGGCCCGGGACTCAGTGAAGGAAGTAATAACAGCTAGCACAAGCAGAGTAGTGAGAAACCACATACACATACATCATCTTTAAGACTCGATAGATAAGTAGATAAATCAACGCTCGAGTATCAAACGATAGTCGTGAGAAATCAATGCTCAAGTGTCAACGATAGTCATGATAAATCCGCTCTAAGTACCATTAGGACTGCATTAAAAGAAATTTGAGGGATCGTAGACATGTACCAACCCAATCCGAGTCCACCCCGGAAAGTTACGAACATTATTCACTTTAGGACTCTCTACGAACATATCAAAGCGATCCGAGCCCTCCTATGAAAGTTAGGGACCTTATTCGACATAGAATCTTTTAGAAACAAAACTTTTTATGCAACCTTTGAAATCCAATCATACAAAAGACATAAGGACCATAGTTCGATATTAAAAATGCCAACATTAAGAGATGAATAAGAAGTGTAAACACGCTCGGATCGTAAGAATAGAGTTACCCCGAGGCTCGTATCATAGCCTACTTACAACTAAGACATGCCAAAAGAAAGAAAGGTTAGGCTTTACATACCTCGTCCGCTTCCTAAGCTAATCCGAACTTAAGTCTCGGCTTCTCAAGATCTACAATAACGTCGTTAGACACCAAGCATTAGTCTTAAGCACTTAGGAACCAATTCTAAACTATCACTTTATTTACAGAATTTTGGGCAGCATTTCCCCTGTAAATTCAACATCCCCGAGAATTCAACTCGGCCAATTCATCAACAACAATACCAACAATCATATTAGCAACATCAACAATCAATTCAAAACACATTCTAACGTTAGTAACTCCTTTCTACATAATTCGACAACATTCCATTCAACTATATACATTCAAGCCAACATCAACGCTCACACATTCAAGTACTAATCCGAAACCTTTCAAAAAAGATTCAAGAACGTTTCAAACAATCCGCACAATAATCAAAACAACCCATCCACAATGCTACTCCACCCGAAACCTCCCAACTTCAAGAGAAACAACAACAACACATTTCTTTCTTCCAAATTCATAAACTACACCAACAATCCACACGTTTACAACATTATCCTCATAAATACAAGAAACTATATTAAGATCACATTGGCTTCTAAAACAGCCCACAACAATTACCACTTCAACTTGAATCATTAAACTCTCTTTCTCAACATAGAATCCACAACAACAACCAAAATACTAAATAAAATTAATTCATTCTTTGCCACACAAAACAATCCATATTCGGCCACAACATCAACACCATGATTTCATGAATTTCATTCATTCCCACATACTACAACATGCACAAACTATCCTTAACACATATAAAAGGAGATTAAACCTTACCTTTTCCACTTAGTTCTTCACTTGGCTAGGGTTGGTGCTTTGAACTAATACTTGTTCTTGCTACTCCAACAACCACTCCATGTTGTTATACACCTTCTAAGGAGTTGGAATGCTTGAGGAAAATATTTTTTGTGATCAATTTTTCTTGGGCTTGTTCGGCTAGAGTTTGGCCGAATGGCTTCTCTTTGTTTTCTCCAAGCTTCTCAATTTTTTTCTAAGCTTCTAAGTGTTGAAAAAGATGACTACTAGTCTTGTTTATCATCTAATATACACTTATATAATTAACACATGTGGCCCATGGCCCACACATATCTCACGGCCACATGGCCTTTTTGTTCATGAATTATGAACTTCCTTTAATTCACTTTTAACCCCAAATTTTCCTTAATATTCCATACCAATAAAATCATAAGCAACCTATGCCTTAAAACAAAATCGTGGTTAAAAGTCTCTACCTCATATCCCGAAATGGTCTTGTCCTTAACTTATCATGGTTAGCTCGGATTATCCCAATGTACAAAAATACGGGATATAACAAAGTGTTAGCAACATCTTTCAGCTAGAACGCAGCAAACTTAGCTGCCTCTGTGTCTATAGCATGCATCACCCAAAATATCTTCTGAACATCATCAATGAAATTTTGTGGATCTTTATCCCTTTTGGGCCCTGTGAAAATTGAAAGTTTCATATTGATGAATTTCCTGGACCTGGAACTACCTGTCCTATCATTATCACATGTTCCCTGGCTCTAAGCCTGAGTAGCAACAATCTAGGTAAGTAATTGGATAGCTTCCTTGACATTTATGTCTGAAGTACTGGGCGAAGGACTAATTGGGACCTCCGCAGGCCCTCTAGTAGAAGGTGGGTGTGCGGGAACTGAGGTGGCTCCCTGGGTCTAGGTGTTCTCTTCCTGAGCAGCATCAGTCGTAGCCCCCTGGCTAGTAGCTGAAGTCCTCTTAGTATACTTTCTCTTCCCAGGCATTTTTTGAAACACGTAAATCACACGAGTTAGAAGGATTCTTGAAAGCATAGCTCGAACTGCACGATTTAGAGTATGAAAGAAGTGAGACAATCCTAGATGTCTTAGTGGTAAACTGTTTACATGTGTGGCACGCACACACATGTACAAGTGACCTTACTGGACATGGCTTCATAGACTCCCCAGAACTTTTGAATCTAGTGCTCTGATTCCAAGCTTTGTCACTCCCTGAACCATAGCCTGGGCATAACACAGTACTCGGTTCCTAACTGCATGTGAGCAAGAGAACTAACTGGCTAGTTGAATCAACATGTAATATCAAAACATACTTGAATACGAAAATAACCTTAAAACATGTTGTTCTACTAAAATCCGACTGAGATATCATAAATGTGAAAATACTGAATAAGTCTGAATAAGGAGTTGACAAGGCTAACAAAAAAGTCGCTAAACATCTGATTGACTGGATTATAGTCAACAAAGCCCCTAAAGAGCACTGAACTACTAATTGTTTATCAGGATAAGGCCCCGGCATACCTCACTGACTGAACTACTATAAAGACTGAAAGTTTGATAACACCCCGAGGGAACTGGGGCTTACCAAGTAGCTGATATGAGAAGGTCCTAGCAAGCAGAATCATCAACCTATAAATTGTTGCCTGCATCCCTGGGAAAAAAGGACGTCAACACATTTGAATTGGACTACTATGTAAAGAAACTAAAAGAAAGAATTGTATATATTGAGACTGAAACTGATGGCGATAACTGAACTAAAATAAGGAAGTAAAGATATGAATACTCTCTATTCTGAACGAGGAACCACCTGTTTATCTGAGTAAATAATTTGCGGCCTCAGGCTTAATATATATGTGCAGAAACTGTGGTCTTGGGCCCAAGTATACGTATACATAATTGTGGCCTTAAGCCCAATAATACTGGTATTCATCATTAAACAATTTACATAAAAGAACTAAGAATCATGTTAAAAGATACAACACTGACATACTGGGTGATTCACTCTGACATGTATTCATGAATTGATTATGAGAACTGAAGCTTTAATTATTTATAAACATGCTGAGTATTCTAGACTGAGACTCATGTGTATCAAACATGAGTCTATATCGATTACGTACTGAGTCACAACGTTCAGAATGAAAGTCATGAATGAATTACAAAACTATAGAATAGAATTTATTCAACTATTCAAGGAACTAAGCTTAACTATATTTCTAAGGCAATTAGTAACGCTATAAAAGAATGTGGCGTAAGGAGAATCATTAACATTCCCAAACGTAGAGAGTTAGCCTCACATACCTTAACTTCCTTCTTTCTGGGCGTAATACGACATTCGTCAACCCTTTCAACTTTAATCTATAGCAATACAAGTCAAAGGGATTCTGTATTAGCACTAATATTCATGCTTTGGTCATTTAAGCATTTTATCAAACACATGGTGGGCATAAAGCTCCACAACCTTATTTAATGGTGTTTTTACACCCAACAACCCATTCTCTTACTCTTAGATAATACTACAATCTCATATTGCTTATAATCAATATAATTCTTCATCACCAAAAAGATAAACATCACTATTAATCAATAACAACAATCAACAACCCAAACCTATAATCGTTCATGCTATTCTATCAAACCCGTAAACTCATATCTCATGAACTTATAGTCCATAGTTATAAATACAAAACTATAATCAATTAAAGGATGAAGGTGTCATCTTTTTGACGATCAGTTCTCTTGAATTCGAATTTCAGGGTTCTTTCATCCAAAACAAATTTAGCCAGTTCATTGCTTTTAAGGGTAAAACCAAAGATCATCTTCTTGAAATGGCCTTTCACATTACTCTTAACTTCCTAGATGCTTCTAAGTCTTTGAACACACTAGTTTTCCTAACCGCTTTTACCTTCAAACCTTTTGTAAAGTGATGGGATTTAAGGAAGCCAATACCCCTTCAAGACAAGAGTGTTCCCCCATGGTTTATAGGCTGGTCATGACACCCCTCATTTGGGGGGTAGATACTATGAGCCAAGCTGGGCTTGACCCTTCTCTGCTCCCTCTTTGAGGTGTCTTAAAAAGACCATCCTAAGCCACGTCGTCCACATTATCGTTAAGAATACCCACCATATCCCAATAATCAACATCAAACCAATTCCAGTCTAATACTATGTCAACATCTTCAACAAAGCGTCTAGGCAGGCTGTCGTAGGGATCTTCCGCAAAAAGAAAGAGGACATGGAAAGCATATCCCACCTTACCAACCAAAACCCAAAAGGGCCCTCACTTTCTCACCAAGCCCCACCCCTTTTGAATTACTCTACCCCTCCGTACAGCTCAACACTTGTGTATTACACACAACCAGTATTTATCATCGCAGTGCTGGCATACGCGACCCCGCCCAGTGTCCGTGTATCAATCCCTGCTTACCAACCACCACCATAACAAACGTACCAGCCACCACCCCAGCAAAACTATCGTCCATCGCAAAATAACCTCCGTAAGCCTACCAAACCAAGAACTACCAACATCAGCCACCACCCCCTATATATAACGTGTCACGTCTAGCTTTTGAGAAGAGACGTTTGAGGGAATTCACGGCACTCTTCAAACCAAGGGCTAGACTGTTACAGAGGCTGCTAGCTGTAGGTCTAATTCAGAAAGCCCAGCCAAAATTAGTATAGCCCGCGAGTCGGTTCTACCGGACCGATCAAACTTGTGCCTACCACTCGGGAGGGGTCGGGCACAGCACTGAGGATTATATAAATCTGAAGCACAAAATCCAAGATCTGAAAGGGGAAATTATTTTGGAAACTGCCGCCCTAACGTGAACATGAGCCCATTGCCAAATCATTAGAACGGCGGGGTCCACATGATAGACAGGGACGAAGACTGGGAAGCTTGTGGAACGCTGTCCCCTGAAATCACCTAGCCTCTAGACCAGACAATGGCTTCCCTCACACTCCAAGAACATCCTAAATTCAAAGTCTTGATGGTCAGTCCGATAGTTTCCAAGGCCATGTTCAGAACTCTATCCCAACACCTGTGGTGGCCTAGGTAGCACGACAGATTATGCTGGACCCTAAAGAGATAGTCACTGCGCAGACAGAAATGACCCAAGGCATGACCCATTCAGGGAGATGCTACACTCCTAAAAAATTGACCCAAAATGCCACAAGGAAGGAGAATGCTTAGAAAAGGGCGATAACTGAAGGAGAGGCTGAAGATTTTTTGCAACGTATGCAGCCCAAAGACTATTCCATTATCAAGCATTTGAAAAAGACACCAAAGTAAATCTCGGTGCTGTCACTGTTGGCTAGCTTATTGTTTCACAGGCATGCCCTCATGAATGTATTAGATGATGCACACGTACCAGCGGGAATGAGTAGTGAGATTTGGCCGAGCTAGTGGCCCATATCATTGGGGAGCACAAGATCTGCTTCTCTAAAGAAGAACTGCCCGTTGAAGGGATATCCCACAACATTGTCCTCCATATTACCCTGGAGTACCATGACAAGGCCGTAGGAAGGGTACTGGTGGACAACGGGTCAGGCCTCACCATCTGCCCCGCTATCACCCTAACACAACTTAGCTACGACGTGGGAAAGATCCTCCAGAGCGCGACAAAGGTTAGAGGATTCTACAAAGCCTTAAGTGACTCTTTAGGAGAAGTCGACCTACAGATCTGGGTCGGGCCTGCCTCCTTCATAGCAGAGTTCCAAGTCATAGCAATCACTGCCAATTACAACATGCTCTTAGGAAGGCCCTGGATCCACTCCGCTGGTGCGATACCGTCAAGCCTACACCAGGCCATAAAATTTGAGTGGCAAGGACAGGAAATGGTAGTGACAGCAGAGATGGATTCAGAACCCTCCTTAAAACACGGTTCCCGTAATTGAAGGCAGTCCTCAGCTCTCTAACTTTCACACAGCGGAATAAGTGGGAGCCACCCATGCAGAAGAAGAGGTCGGTAAGCCCATGCTATCAGTCCCTGAGAATGATTGCCTCTACCCTGCTGAGAAACGATTTTGAATCGGGAAAAGGTCTAGCAAAAGAACTAGAAGGGATAACAGAACTCGTGCCAATCCCAAAAGAAAATTACCATTTAAGCCTAGGGTATACCCCTAACGAAGATAAGCTCACGAGAAAAATTAGGAGGGAGCCCAGAACGAGGAATCTACCTCGTCCAATCCCGGGTCTTTACCAATCATTCCCCAAAGGAATGCCGATGCTGAATAAAGAAGAACCTGGTGAACGTCTCAAATCACTATTTCAAGAAGAGGGATGCTACACGGTCGTTAAAGCAAGTCAGGAAACGCCCAGCATATGCAGCCTGAGGTAGAGAGATGGACTTTTCTTGAAATAAAATCTTTTGCTAAATAACGGCGACGTCGGCTGAGGCCCTAATGATCGACCCCTTCTCTAAAAAGTCATTTTTGCAGTGTTTTAAAATGAGAATGGTCCGACGTTATTCCGAGCCAGAAACAGAGTTGTAATTATTTGCTTTTTGAATTAATGAAAGCCTCGTAAATTACCGCCTTTACCGACTAACAATAACTGTTTTTCTTGCTAACTAAGTAATAACAACCGATAATAAGCCTAATTTACTTCGCCTCACTTTTTCAGTAATAATCATAATAAAACGACAAAAAATGTCGTGAAATGTCACGAAACGAGCGAAGAAGGTGACCAACAGGAGTACGAAGAGTACGACGAATCAATAAGGGGCATGCCATCTACTATCTAAGCAAGAATTTAACATCCTGTGACACGCAGTACAAGCTCGTAGAAAAAACCTATTGTGCTCTGACTTGGATCGTTCAGAAGCTGAGACACTACCTGTCGGTGTTCACCACCACCTCTTATCCTGAATAGATCCATTGAGATATATTTTCAGGCAACCCATGCCCGTAGGAAAGTTGGCTAAATAACAGATGCTGCTAAGTGAATTCGACATCATATACACAGCACAAAAGGCAATCAAAGGACAAGCCATGGCCGACCTGCTAGCAGAAAGCCCTGTCGACGATGAGCTTGAGCCTTTGCGGACTATCTTCCCAGATGAGGAGGTACTAGCTATGGAAGAAGAATTGGCGGACCCATACAAATGATGGAGGCTATTCTTTGACGGGGCGGTCAATTACAAAGCATCAGGCATTGGGACGGTGTTGATATCAGAAATAGGACAACACTGTCCGATAGTCGTACAACTCAACTTAGGTGTACTAACAACATGGCAGAGTATGAGGCGTGTCTCCTCTACCTTAGGATGGCGTTGGACATGAACATACCAGAATTGTTAGTAATCGGAGACTCGGATCTACTTATAAATCAGGTAAAAGGGAGTTGGGTGACGAAAAATGACAAGATACTCCCGTATGTGAATCTGGTGCAAAGACTATATGGGAGATTCAAGAACATCGACTTCAGGCATACCCCGAGAGCCAAAAATGAGTTTCCATACGTGTTAGCTATGATAGCCTCAATGATCCAGCACCCGAAAACAGTCACATCAACCCTTTAGAGATCACAATAAGGGAAGAACAGGCCCACTGCGCCCACGTGGAGGTCGAGCCGGATAGCCAACTGTGGTACGCCGACATCAAGGCATACTTGGAGAAGGGAGAATACCTCAGAGAGTTCAGCAAATCAAAAGAAGACCGTCAGGAGGTTGGCCAATTATTTCTTCCAGAACAAGGAAGTACTATACAAAAGAACCCCTGTTCTCGGATTGCTCAGATGCGTGGATGCCGAAGAGGCCACAAAATTGCTAAAGGAGGTACACGCAGGGGCATGCGATCCTCACATGAACGGATTCGTCCTTGAAAAGAAAATCCTAAGGACAGGATATTCTTTGGATGACCATGGAGCATGACTCATGCAAATTCATGCAGAGATGCCATCAATGCCAGATACACGGGGATTTGGTCAAGGTTCTTCCTACCGAGTTACACGCGATGAGGTCGCCGTGGCCCTTCGTAGCATGGGGGATGGACGTTATAGGACCTAATAACCCCCGAACTCCAATAGAAACCGTTTTATTTTAGTTGCCATTGACTACTTTACCAAATGGGTGGACCAAGAAAGTCATGGCCGATTTTGTCAGAAGCAATCTGATATGCCACTTTGGTGTACCCCATCTGTCATCACGGACAATGGTGCCAATTTAAACTGTCATTTGATGAATGATGTTTGTGAACAATTCAGAATCACCCACAGGAACTCCACCGCCTATCGACCACAGATGAATGGAGCCATTGAGGCTGCCAACAAGAATATCAAGAGAATCCTAAGAAAGATGATCGACAACTACAGGGATTGGCATGAACAACTGCCTTATGCTTCGTCAGGGTAACAAATGGCGACCCGCACTTCCACCGGGGCAACCCCATACCTCCTTGTCTATGACACAAAATTTGTCATACCTATGAAAGTGGAAATCTCTTCACTCCGGATCATCCAAGAGGTGAAGCTATAAGATGCGGAATGGGTTAAAAATCGTTATGAACATATGGCTATGATAGAGGAGAAAAGAATGGTGGCAGTATGCCATGGACAGCTAAACAGAGAAAGGATGTCTCGAGCCTTGAACAAGCAGATTAGAACCCGACTCTTCCAAGATAACTCGTGCTTAAGCGAGTATTTCCACACCAAGAAGAATCTACGGGAAAATTCGCACCAAACTGGCAAGGGCCATACATGGTCAGGAAAGTACTCTCGGGAGGAGCCATAGTCCTAGCTGAGATGGACAGACAAGAGTGGCCCAAGGCCATCAATCCAGATGCGCTCAAGAGATACTACGTTTAGGATTCCATTTGTGTGTAATCGCGTCGTTATTTCCTTGTAATCGTACCTTTTTCTTGTACTCGTACTAGAATAGGAGAAAAACAAATGATCTATGTAATGAACTACGCCATGACCGGACTTCCCAAGGCGGGATACGTAGGCAGTCCATGTCGGACCCGGTCGCTTTATAAGGAAAAAAAACAAAAAAAAAAAAAACCTATTACTTTATCCCGAACTATGTTTGACCTGAATTCTTTGTTGCGACAGGATACGTAGGTGCTTTCGAGCTCGGTCGCCATAAAAGAAAAACCCAGAAGCCATTAAGAAAACCTAGAGGCAATGAAGAAAAATGGAAGCGGCGAAATTAAACCACGAAGACCGACCAATTTCAACTCCACACTGGGGCAGAATTTTTGAGAGGGTCTCAAAAATTCCTATCAGGAGCAGTCAACAGAGAGATAGCAAAATAAGACCCTTACATTGGGGTAGAATTTTTTAGGGGACCTAAAAAATTCCCGCATGATGAGAAACAGCAAAAGCCGCTCAGGGAAAGCCCGAACTTAGGCAGAACTTTCGGGAAAGGTCTCGGGATTCTACCATCATGACCCAGAACCAGCAATCACTCCTCCTAGGGGATTTGGAAGACCGCAGTCACAGTCATATGTCATGGCAAAAGATTTTCAAAAGAAATCTGTGTATATATGTTTATAACAATAATGACGCACTTGTATGTGTAGGACAATGAGCTTTCTTAATTTGTCTTTGCGATTTTCAACAAAATGTATGCACACGTTAGTATAAGCGCACTCCAAAACCATCTCTAAGAATACCAAGGCCAAGAGGGTTCAGAAAAACATCCAGATAAGCCGTCAGACGGGAGGATGACAACGCTAATCGGCCTTTTAGGAAACTCACAATTTTTCTATGGATGCAGGTCTTAACAGGAAAATAATGAAGCTACGGATGCCAGATCCAGCAAGAATGACTTTTTGGACTAGTATATACACTACAGAATGGATGGACGAAAGAAATACATCCGACCAAGAGACAGATCGTACGAGGAAAGAATAAGAGACATGCCCAACTAAGAGGCTTAGCAAATAAAGGAAAGGCAGTGGATTTGAAGGAAATAGCTGGCCAAAAGAGTCGTGAAAATAACAGAGGCCACGCTAACCAAAGGGTCCCCCGAGGGATAAGTGATAAAAGAATGAACAGTAAAAACATATCAGGCCAAAAGGGTCATATAACAAATAAACGACAATGACATATCTGACCACAAGGGTCACACAAAAACAAATGAACGAGAAAAGGCATATCTGACCACAAGAGCCACACAAAGAATGAACGAAAAAAGATATATTTGACCACAAGAGTCACACAAAGAATGAACGATGAAGACGTAGCAGGCCAAAAGGGGTCATACTAAACAAGCGTAAAGGTACATTCAACAAAAAGGGTCAGGACAAAAACAAAGGGGTGTATCCGACCACAAGGGTCACGACGCACATTACGAACGAAAGAAATATCATCCAGCCACAAGGGCCATATCTGTATCCTTTAATTCCTTTCAATTCTTCTGCTCTTTAAATTCCTTTCAATTCTTTACTTTCCTGTCGTTGAGAGGGCCATTGCACGTTTATTTTCTGCTACCGCGAGGGCCATTGCACATATATTTTTCTATTGCCGAGAGTGCCATGCTGAGAGGGCCATTCATGCATTCATTCATACTGCTGAGAGGGCCATTCATGCATTCATTCATACTGCTGAGAGGGCCATTCATCCATTCATTCATACTGCCGAGACGGCCATTCATCCATTCATTCATACTGCCGAGAGGGCCATTCATGCATTCATTCATACTGCCGAGAGGGCTATTCATTCATTCATTCATGCATACTGCTGAGAGGGCCATTCATTCATTTCATTACATACTGCCATCACATGTTTGCTTTTGCTGCAGAGAGGATCATTCATGCAAACATCACAAAGACCTCTGTGATATGTTTGGATTTCGGAAGCATATGCACAATCTCCGAGAGAGAGCCAACCTGCTTAACTGGATCTGGACGAATTGCAGAGCAAACGTGGAAATTTTCTTACGCGGCCGACCAAAAAGGGGTGCCCATGAGAGTCAAGCTCTCCAGCCAGGAGTTGAAGACCTCACTCCTGAACTTAGCCAAGTTTGTCTACTTTTTTTTTTTTTTTTTTACTAAAAATTGCGACATGTCAAGTACACACCGAGAAGTCCGAAGATATTCCCGCATAAAGGATACGCTCTTCTCCAGCAAGTCGAACTACATATGGCCTGATTCCCTAAGACCAGGGATATGTAGGAAAGCTCAAGACCAGAGAGTCGGTCACCCTCCCACAAGTCTCTGAGAAAACCTCATAACACCGGTGATCTCAGGACCTTTCAGCTACACACATGAAATTTTAGTAGAGTCGAACTACAAGTGGCCTGAATTCTCGTATGACCCAAGATATGTAGAAAACCCAGAAGCCAGGGTCCGGCCACAGATATGTGAATTGCATGAAATTTAAAGGCAAGAAGAGTCGGATACATCAAAAATTAGGATTAGTCAAATTTCGTAGCCCAGAGATGGTCCCGCCATCCCCGAACACCGAAGGGGCAATTGTTGACCTCCCGAAATCTATTTTAAGTGCTCGGAGTCCTTGGATGATAAATAAAACTAGTTGCCTAAAGGGTCTAGGTAATTTTTATGAAATTATTTGGGACATTATGTCACCCTTTTGAGTTGATAAAGATACATCTGAGGTATTTTAATTTTTTCTGGAAATTGATTTTTGAACCAAATTTTATTGTAGTTAGTCGAAGGGGCAAGGAAACCCTTTTCTGGATAATTATTGGTTTAGTTAATTAAATCAGGAAAATTAGATTAATGAGCAATTTTATTCCAGTTTTACTGTCTAAGGCATTTTGAGTAATTAAAAGGAATGACCATTTTACCTTTTAAATCCCGATTCTGCGCGCGTTTGCGTAATCGATTAATTTTCTTAACTCAAAGACCGGTATCTGCAAAATGATTTTTACTTTTATTTATGTCACGACCCAACTAGAGGGCCATGACGGGTACCCGGAGCTAGCATACCGAGCACCACCTGTCAAACTTATCATCAATCTCAACCTTATATATACCATTCCCAACATAAGCTTATCATGAAATGATCTTCGAATATATGCAATTCTCGAGCAACACTTAATGTGGGACAGTCTTCAATTACTCCTCAAAACATATATAAACAAATGTATAAGCCCACGAGGCTACAAAATGATATACAAGATGTACACTAAAGGAATCTTAAGACATCCACTACCTACATATATGTATCTACGAGCCTCTAACTGGGATACTAAAATCATAAGGACGGGACAGGGCCCCGCCATACCCTAATTATGTACACAAAAGAATATACCAATAAGCGGCAACTCCGGAGTAGTGGAGTGCTCCCATATATCTGCTAATAAAGTTCCTAGATATCCGGTCTGTCTCCCTATCTACTTGCGGGCATGAACGCAGCATCCATAAAAGAAAGAATATCAGTACGAACAATGTACTAAGTATGTAAAGCGTGTATAACAACATAATAAAGGAATAAGAGACCATAAGATAAAGGAATAACACGTAACCGATTGTCTCTTAAGGCGGAGTCATACATGCTAATTTTATATTAAAACAACATCATGTCATATATATATATATATATATATATATATATATATATATATATATATATATATATATATATATATAAACTGCCCGACCATATAGGTACGGTGTGATCATCATTAGCCTGCGTCCGGGGTAACCATCTCATGCCGCCCACTAGTGGTGTCTGCCCGGCCAACTAGGCACGGTGTAATTATCATCATAGCTGCCCACTACGCCCATCGTAGTGGTGTCTGCCCGGCTAACTAGGCACGGTGTAATTATCATCATATACATAACATAAAGCATGCATGAGAGCTCAAGTAAAAGCTACAACTCCATCGGAGTGATGTAAGGTCGGTAACCTCCAATTATATTATGGAAAATTCATAATCGCCATGTCTCACCTTGAAGGAACTAGTATCATGAGGTGAGATAGCTAACAATGAATAACATCAAGGAAATTATAAAACAAGGTCATTAAGCTCACACTAGCATCAATAGGTTTGGAATCTCTACAAATAGAATCATCATCATCATCCTTATCATAGAACACATCTTTTCTCTTTCTCATAAGAACCTTTAACTGTCAACCTTTGGGATGTAAAAAGGTCATGGAAATATAAAGAGGAAATCATAATATAGACGTCATGTCTTTGAAAGAAAGGGACAAACCTTAACATACCTTTGCGTCCCCTTAACGACTAAATGTTCTCTTTCCAAGCTCACAACTCTACATTCAAAAGAATTCGTACTAAATTAGATCATTTAAAATATGCTTAAGTCTAAACTAAAGCGACTAAGAGCTAACAGAAATTGGGCAGCATTTCCTTTATTTCAACAATTTTCTCCATATAATAAAAAACTCCCAAACATCAATAGCAACACCCACAATACCATAATTAATAGACTTTTTCAAGTTAAACATTGTTCAATCCTCAAAACCCCTTTTCAAAGTCATTCATACCCATAACTACAACACAACACCATATTCGTTCACATATAATACTTCCTCAACGTCATTAATAGCATCCACGACAAAATTATACTCATAGCATACTAAGAATTATGACTCAAGTCAAGTTACTATTCAAGAATATCATTAAATCCATGTTTGAGCTTCATATTCTTCTTCCTCCCTTCCTTCAAGTTATTCCACAACCACATACTCTTAATAACATGAAATAGATGTAAAGCTCATCTTTGATCATATAAGGATGAACTTTGGATGAATACACTTAACTTGAGAGAAACCCTAGCTTCAATACCAAAGGGGATTTTGACTTCTACAAACCCTAGTGAGCTTCTTTGCAATTAATGCTCTTGATTCTTGGTAATTAATCCTTGATTTCTCTTGGATTTGTGTTAATATGGTGTGGGGAATGTTCTAGAGTTTTCAAGAGTTGTGGAGAATGTGGGAAATGAATTAAATGATCATGGGTCATATATATATATATAAAGAGAAAAATCTGGAAAAATCATGATTACACGGACACTTATATGGTCCGTATAACTTTATACGGTCCATATAAGTGACTGTCTAATCCCACCAGGGATTGGCCTTCTCTAGAAAGGTTATACGGACCCTTATACAAACCGTACACGTGGTCGTATAACTCAACTTTTCTGAAATTGTTCTCGTCGATTTGTTCAATCTCAAATCCTTATGGAACCTTCTTGGCACTTGTATAACACTTCATTAACCATCTAAGAAGCCCTATATCTCCTTCCCAAGGCATTACTAAACAATTTTTAACTCGATAATTACTAAACCTTCCCAAACACAACTTATACTTCTTTCGACGAACTTGATTTCTCCGATTCATAATACTTCAAAAATCTTGCAGTATGCACCTTTAAGCTACCAAATACCCTCTTTAAGGTCATACGGACTTCATGTTCACCATAAGCTTGTGTTAGTCTATTCACAGCACAACAACACGAAATGTCTGAGGTGTAACAATTTAGGGGTTGTATTCTTAAATTATTTAAGTCCTAATGGACTAACAATTAGTTTTTTCATTATTTATTTGTGTATTAGTTTATTTTTTTCCCGACCCTCTATATATATTTATTTATATACACCAGGTATATGTCAATATACGTGGTGCATATACACATATATATATATATATATATATATATATATATATATATATATATATATGGGGACTAGGCCCTTTTAAAAAACGGATGGGACCAGGGTAGCGGTTCGATTTTTTACTGATTCGTATTTGCACTTTCCTTATTTAAAAAGGAAAGTGTCCCAAGGAAGTACGGTTGTCAATCGTACCGGAAAAAAGGAAAAATATACCTCTACATAATGGTACTCTAAATGGATAATGTTTTAGAGTCACCACCTAATTTTTAGGAAGTTAGGAAAACCAATTCGAAAAGAGTTTATTTAAAACGATTAAATTTTAAAAGAATCCTAATCTAACCAAAGTATGGGTAAGGGTTCTGGTGATCCCCCAGGAAAGGTGTCAGACACCCCGGTATTAAGGATCCGTAAAATACGGTTGACCTACGGGTTCTAATAGTATGTCTTTGTAGATATAAATTGCTTGTGATAAAAATAGTTTTTGTTCCATATTTCCGCAAATAGAAATTAGCCATTCATGCCAAAAACACTCCTTTTCAAGAAACGAAAAATGGTAGAGTTTTGCCCAAAATTGGGCCTTTTTTGGATTTTCCGACTAGAACACCTAGGTTAAAACCCAAAGGCGTTAATCCAAGTAGAACACTATGTAATCCCACCCGAGTTTAGAAAAAGGTTTTTTTTTTTTTAAATGTTTTTAAGTATAGAAAATAGTTTTTGAAAATAGTTTTTATAGGCATACTAATATAATCCATAGGTTAGCCATATGTTAGAACTTTTATCGAATTGTTGGTCTTAATCTTTATGAAAAGTCTCAAAGTTAACTCATTAGCCTTTTTAATAATCAAAATAATTCACCCAAAATGATAATCCAAGTTTACAAAATGTCTTTTCCAACCCAAGTTTCAAATCAATCATAGTAGTCCTAAAGTTTGCCTATAAGTTCAAAATCATATCAAAGGTATCCAAAATCCTCAAAACCATCCCCAATCCTAAATTTGCCTAAATGATTTTTTTTTTTTTTAAAATTTGAAAATCAATTTTAGCAACTCTTAGACATGATAATCTCATTCAGGGTTCCAATTTATATACAAGGATACATATATATAATCAAGCAAATAATATAAAGAGTAGGGAATTGGGTTGACCAAGCCAAATAGAAAAATGTATAAATAAATATTTCCGCTCCAAATTATGCTCCAATGCCTTAGTCCTTCCATGATAGGGGTTGACTCGATCTAGAAATGCTAGTGGGCCTCGAAAGATCCCTCAACAAATTGGGGAGGTCACAAAAGATAGGTGTACAAAACACTAGTAATAGGCCAAGGTCAATTATTTAATTTACAAAGCCAAAAATGAATTACAATATTTTTAAACCAAGCCCATAATTATCATACTTATAACTAAAAGGACAATTTATGCAAAAGGCCCAATAGTTGCTATGAATTAGTACAAACTCACAAGAACTAAGTTTTTTTATTTTTTTTATTTTTAATATTAAAAGCTAACAAGAATGAATAAATCACACTAAACCTATCAACACAATGTCAAAATTCTAACTGAAGCTACTATTTTTCTTATTTTTATCAATTTTAATTAACCTAAAATCACTTAGCATTGTCAAAAATAATAATAAATCCATAGGATACTTACTTAATCATGTAAACAAAGTTAAGCTAGCACATATTCCTTTTCAACTACACAAGCATCATAAATAATGTATAATCATAACTTAAAATGAATAAGGGATGGAATCTCTTTTTCTTATTTTTATCGATTTAACTAACCTAAAATCACTTAACATTGTCTAAATCAAACTTCTAATTTATTATCATTTTTTAAAATAGTAATAAATCCATAAGATACACACTTAATCATGTAAACAAAGTTAGGCTAGCACCTAATCCTTTTCAACTACACAAGCATCATAAACAATATGTAATCATAACTTAAAATGAAATAAAGGATATTTTTTCTAATCAATTTAACTAACCTAAAATCACTTAACATTGTCTAAATCAAACTTCTAATTTATTTTCATTTTTTCAAATGGTATCAAATTCACATAATATCCACTTAATCATCAAACAAGACTAAGCTAGCAAATAATTATTTTTTAACTAACACAAATCATAACTAGAAATGAAATAAAGGATCGAATGAGAGGCTACCATTTGATGGGGCAACCTAAAAATCAAAATGAGGATTGGTTCAATCTACTTCAAGCACCAAACACTTCACAAAATCTTTAAACCCATTTTTTCTTTTTCTGTATGTATATCTTATATTTCTATCTTTTGTTGCTAAGCTTTGAATATATAAATCAAACTTTAGCTTTTAGGATGACAAATTTGAACACTTTTTTTTTTCTCTTCTTCTTTTTATTTTTTTATTTTTTTTCTCTCTTTTTCCCAAAAATAGAAAAAGAAGATTCCCCCTTTTTCTTTCTCAAAAAACGTCCCCCCCCCCCCCCCAATGCCTCAAAAATGTCCCCCCCAAAAAAAATCTTCTCTTTTCTTAATGTCCATCCCTTCTATTTGTAGGCAAGCCAATTTAGAATTCCATAGACAAAAATAGGCCATGTGGCCATAGCATCCCCCCCCCCCCCCCCCCCCACAAATCTTTATTTTTCAAAAATCATCCAACTAAGAAATTAGAATTCTATGGACAAAAATAGGCCACTTGGCTGTACTCCTCCCCCCCTCCCCGAAAATCGTTATTCAAATTTCTAGAATCATTCAACTAAGCATTTAGAATTCTATGGACAAAAATAGGCACATGGTCGTACTCCCCCCCCCAAAAAAAAATCATTATTCAAATTTTCAAAATTATCCAACTAAGTATTTAGAATTTTATGGACAAAAATAGGCCACTTGGCCGTACTTTCCCCTCCAAAAAGACCTTATCCAAATAGTACCAACAAAGGTACAAATTGATAAAATTCCCTTCTTATTTTTTTATAAAAAAGTAGCATAGTTTTTATATAGTTTTAGGTTAATTAGTCTACTACGCCCCTCGTAAAATAATATTTTGCCAAAATAAAAATTACAATACGTCGTTTTAAAATACGAGCTTCAAAACGAGCCTAATATTGAAATACTTCCGAGCAATATTTAAAATTATTAAAAAATACAGTCAAAATGAGCCATAATTCATATAGCATTTTTAATTAACAATTTTTTCGAGTTAGACGGAGCGGGATATGTATCTTCTTTTCAAATCATGTTTGTTAAAGGAAATAGCTCATTATTTATTGTAATTGTTAATTTTTTTGAAAATAATAATTAAACGTCAATTATTGAGCTTTTGTTGGGATTTTTAAATTTTTAATTTTTTAAGGGCATTCTTATTCCGTCTTGGACTCAAAAAAAATTTGAAAATTAAAATATGCGTTTTATGAGGTGAAAATTAGGTGTCAACAGCTGCCGCTTCGGAGTTAGAGGATGGCAAGGCCATCCTTGTGTTGCGAATTTGACAAACCTAATTTTCAGCGAATAAAAGAAATTACAGCTTTCTTTTGCGCAAAATTTTGAAAGTATGGTCAGACCCCGATTTCTAGGCTTCCTACATATCTCAGGTTAAATGAGAATTCAGGCCGTTTGTAGTTCTGACTCTATGCGGACTATAAAGTAAGGAATTTTCGTTAAACTACCTCTAGGTGTCCCGAGATAATTATAGGAATATGGCCAATCCTCGAAACTTGAGTAGCCTACATATCCCGGGCTTTGGGAATCAAGCCAATTATAGTTCGACTGAATAGCCCGAAAAGGAACATCCCTTTATGTGGGAATACCTTTGACTATTTCCGATTGAAAATCCAAACAGGAAGCAGTTTTGAAAAGGATTTAATAGGGTTTAGTTACTTGAAGTGATGTTTCAATCCTGGTGTAGAAAGCTTGACTTTCGTACACGGTTTTTGATGGGTTGCCCAAGAAAGGTTCCACGTATGCTCCGCATGTTTTGTGTCACGACCCGACTAGGGCCATGACGGGTACCCGGGGCTAACCACCGAGCACCACCCATTCTATTTCTTATCCTGCCTTCATTCATATTTCTTATCATTCATAATCATAGAAAAGCGAATTTCATTTAAAACATAATTACTTTATAAACATCAGCCATCTAGGCTATCAAAATAATATATACATACATATACATAAAGATTGTGAGACCATGCTACCCACACATACGTATCTACGAGCCTCTACGAGAACACTGAACATATAGACGGGACAGGACCCCGTCATGCCCAATATATATATATATACAAAATAACATCTCAAAAATAGCACCTCCGAAATAAAGGAGGGTTTCTGCAACTCTGCTGTTAGCCCCGATGGATCTGTACCGTCTCCCTGTCTACCTGTGGGCATGAACACAGCGTCCAAAGAAAAGGACGTCGCATACGAAATATGTACTGAGTATGCAAGACATCAACAATGATAATGCATAACAGAAGCATAAGGGATAGCAGAAGATAAATGAACTGGTCGTTTCTCGTAATACCTTCTTAAACATTCACCATACGTAACTACCCCCTTTTCTTCCTCTAGAGGTACGATTACTACATCCATACATCCATACGCTTACCTATGCAATAGTTATAATGCAATACAACCACGTACCCGGCCATATAGGCTCGGTATCATCCGTACTCGGCCCTCTCGGGACTCGATAATATTCATACTCGGCCCTCCCGGACTCGATAATATCCGTACTCGGCCCTCCCGGGCTCGATAATATCCGTACTCGGCCCTTTCGGGCTCGATGCATACATACACACACATACATAAAATTTCATAAATGAAATCGATCATCATCTTTAACATTAATATACGTCGCATAGGCATATTGTGACCTTAGCATAACTAATTGTATCCTTGTCGTCATCTTACTTCCACCATCACACATACATATAAATATCATAGTACCGTATCAGTTTATACACATTAAACCATTATCCGTATTCGGCCACGTGGTGGCTCGACAGTATCACATACATGTCTTCCGTACCCGGCCATGACGAGGCTCGGTATATCTCTTATCATCACATACACCTCATACGCATATCATGACTTTCCATGAAACATGTATTTAAATTAAGGACAATCTGTTAGAAATAATATCGTTTTCATGGCGTGGACTTCATAGCATATACCGTATACTTACCATTATCGTTCATCACATATACATATACATCATCATACCACACATATATCATCATCTCGATCATACATCATCATAGACTCGTCATTATTAATTTTCTCGTAAGTACATCATAATTGCTCGTCATAATTCATCATATTGCATGCATGGGACTTGTGGACGGTTATACTTTATCGGGGTGATGTAAGGTCGTGAACCCCCGATTACCTTATGGACCATTTATGAACATTCCACCTCATCTTGAAGGAAGTAGCACATAAGGTGAGTGCATACAATAATCAACATCAACGAACTGTGGATAGCTTCTTTAGCTTTATAGAAACATCATATCATAGACTATAGCATCTCTTGGACTTAGCGCGTCATCATCAATATCGTACTAATTGCATATCTCTTATCTCATATAGCTTATTCTAGAACAAGGACTCATAGTTTTCTTGAGGATAGGAAATTTATAAAGAAGGAGGAAATTCATACCACAAGATTCATGCCTTAGAAATAAAGGACTAGCCTTACATACCTTTGTCGTTTAGCTATTCTATCACTTGCTCGTTCTCCTTTAATGCTCATGTCTTTACCTTCAAGAGAGTTCGTATCAACATTAGCTACGCAGTTACAAGAACGCGCTTCTTAAGGTTAAAGAAAATTGGGCAGCGTTTTCTTTGTTTATACTACTTTCCGCCATATACCATATCAACTCCCAACATTCATAATGACAATCACGATATTACTAACAACAATCGTCATTCATTTACATTATTCACATTTCACAATTTCATTCCAATCCCCCATAATCATGACTAAAGTCTATTTTCATGTTCTTTCATATCCAATGCTTATTCCATGTTCCAAATATCATTTATAACGTATTTAGACTCTCAACATACCCATTTTCATGATTCATTTCAACTACTACTCAACATTGACACTATTCACCCATTTAAGACCCATTTTCTCTACTCTTCTACAATCCATGTGTTTCAACTTACTAATACTTCAAATAACATAGAAAGGTCATGAAACTCACCTTAGGTGATGGAGGAACAAGCCTTGGATGATAATACACCCTTTCCACCAAAACCCTATTTCACTTTCGCTTGGAATTTCTTGGTTTGGATGACTTTAATGAGGTTTCATAAGCTTGATTCCCTTCAATTTTTGTTATTGATCTTTGATTCTCTTGGTTTTCTTGTGGATGAAATGTGTGGAAGGTTCTAGAGGTCTTGAGAAGTTGAAGAAAAGTGTGGAAATGAAATAAATGAGATGGGAGCATCATTATATAATTGAACTAAGTTCAACCCGTCGGGAGTTCCACGGACTGTTCCACGGTCCGTGGAACCAAGTGCTGGCCGTGGAACTGGTCGTGGTTCACGACCAGCCAGCCATCTCCTCTGCTGGCAGTTCCACGGACCCATCCACGGTTCGTGGAATATTATATGGGCCGTGAAAGTGGTCGTGGAATTCACTGCTTCTCCGAAATTGTTCCCGTCGTCTCGTTTGATCTCCAATCCTTATGGAACCTTCTTAACACTTGTTTATCACTTCATTGGTAATCTAAGGGACATTATAACTCTTCTCCACACATCATTAAGTTGTCATCAACTTACTACTCATAAATCCCTTCCAATACTTGTTGTATACATGGCCTTCCCTTGGAAACTTTCTCGTCTAACATCGGATGTCTTTAAAATCTTATTTAGAATCATCAAATGCTATTTCTTGCTTATTGAAACATCGTATACTTCGTGCTCCTCATGAGTCTATTCACTGCGCATCAACAAAAAAATTTTCAAGGTGTAACATTTTGAATCCGGCTTTTGCTTCCATCTTCAGTAGCTTCTAGCTCGTTTCCAAATGCTGAGTCCTGCGTGTTAGTCTTTTTGAAATTTTTTTATTTTAGTGTAGTCACACCTGTGGGGCATTTTGTCATTTTGTTGACATTGAAGTCATCCTCCGATATTATGTCCCCCTCTTCACAAATGCTTGTTCGTCTTCTTTCTTTTCTCCTGTAACTGTGTGTTTTCTGTGTATTTTTTTTTTAAAATGATCTACTCTAGCTAATAATCACGATACTTTGACTGGCTCTTTTTCCGTCATTTTCAAATGTTTTCATTGTTCAATGATAACTTTCGTTGGGATCTGGGTCAGGCTATACTGCATTTTTGCGTAACCTACACACCTCAGTTCGGTTGTCTTTTTTGTAAGTTAGATGCTACTAATGAAAACCATGTTTTCAAATGCGGGGTCATTTTTGTTTCTTATGACATTCATCACTCCTGAAAATTTAGACTCATATCATTTTCACATACTGCGTTGACTGTCGTAAATCTGGTGTCAACTGCATCGTTATCCTCATATGAAGCTTGCGGTATACCAGTTCGGGACTACATCACTTATAGTCAAAAATAACCAAATGTAGACTGCATATTAGAATGCAGTATCATATTCCTTTAATGATGACTACTAACCTCTGTGTCTAGAATTACAATATTTAGTCAGAGTATTCAAGTTAACTACTGCATATTCAAGTGCGGAGCCTTTTCTCATGACTACCACTATCCTTGAACCATGATTACGTTAACTCAAAATAAACTGCAGTAGCGACCGCAAATCTTGATGTAGGAATCACATTCATATTTCAACGATTGTGGACATCAATCTCGAAATTATGCTACCTATTTTTTCCTATATATATGGATGACGACTCAGCCCTTTCGACACATGGTTGTTTAATCCATATCATCATCTTGAGGAATGAAGCTTACCTCGGTGGCAAAACTGACACCTTCCTTTTTTTATTCCGAGAAAGAATACCCACCCGTCGATAGGGTTCACATCTTCCAAAAGGACTAGACTCAATTGTGAATACGACATTTCAAAACCAATATCAATGCGTCGTCTTCAAATTTTAGATTTTTATGACGTCTAATCAGTCAATGTATCAAGGCAAGCCATGCGACGTCTAGGTCGGGGTCTCAATACCTTGATACAATATTGTTTAGTGGAGACCAGACTTCGATAAATCGTGATTATATTTTTTTTATAATCTTAAAAATTTTCTTTTGTAAAAATCTTCGTGCTCTGCAAAACGAACAAACTTGTTAGTGTAAAACAAACTTTACTTAGGGAGGATTTCGTTACCCTTTCTCGAATGCTTTTTCTTTATCACATCTCTTCAAGTTTTTTTCTTCGTGTTGGTTTGTCATCATTATTCCCTTTTTGGATGCTTCTCGCTTTTATTGCTTTGTCTTTGAATTTTTCGTCTTTGCTTTTGCTTTTTTTGTTTTGCCTTTGGTTTTTTTCTTTGTTTTGTTCTTCTAGCGCCATTTCCTGTCTCAATCACTGAACAAATAAATTAGCGAAAAAAACTCTATTTAAATAGCTTTGTTACCCTTTCTAGGTGTTCCTTCATTGAATTGCAGCTTCTGTTGTTCTTCCTTTGAATTTTGTCTTAAATGCATGGTCCTCTTGGCATTTTGTTCGAATGAATGGCCCTCTTAGTTGTATGTGTCATCTCCTCAGCATGTTTAAACTGTAAAACCTAAGAAATCTTATCAGTAGATAATGCGGTATAAACGTTCACCTGAGATGGATGAATAAATATGTCCCTTTCTAAGGTCGACAAATTATACGTCTCTCTCTGAGGTGAACAAATACTTATACGTCCCTTTCTAAGGTGGACGAGCGAGTATTGTCCCTTTCTAAGGTGGACAACCAAATATTGTCCCTTTCTAAGGTGGACAAGCAAATATTGTCTTGGTAAATATAAATTGAGATACTGAGAACCATGTGTTTGACATGGTTTATGTCTCATTGTTGATGTGGGTGGCCAAAATGTTCTCCTTTGCTTTCTTTGAAGCCTTTGTTATGTGGCGATCATCTTGATGCCTTTCTAAATTTTGACTTGTATTGTCGACGTCCGTTCTGATGGTCCTGCCACTCGTACTCAAAGCAAATAATTAGTAGATACGTTGTCGCTTTGCTAGCGACCGTAGTTAAAAAACTTCTTAAGAAAGAAACTTAGGGAAAGGGCCAATGGTAGATGCGAACCATCGAGCACCTTTTGCTCATTGTAGAGGTAGGCCGCGCTTTTCATGCTTTTTCTTCGTGGTGGTCCTTGACGCAATTTGTAGGATATTTACTTTTCCCAAAGATTTTGGTATTCCTTTTAAACAAATTGCTCCTATTTGCGGTCAAGGGAAGTCGTTAATGACTTGATGGTGACTTTCTGCAAAACTTGAAGCAAAAAGGCGTTAAACTAGTCAAAAGAAACAACAATGCATTCATAAAAGAGAAGAAGAGAGTTCAAAGTCTAGCAGTTCAGCTTTCGCCATTGGAGAGGTTTTATTTGATCTTTCTTGTCATTATTGCAGATTTGATGTCCACTTTCGTCCGTCATATTTGGGCATGTCCTCGATGTTGGACGACGTTACCTGCAAAACCCTTATACTAAAGTTAGTAAGGTATGACAAATAAAGTTGGATATGAAACCATTTGACATGGCGACTCTTGTTTGGTTGATTCATTTGATAGTATCATGTCTCTTGGCAACGACGTAATACTGAGTCTAAAAAATGAAAATTTTGAGGTTTCCTCAAAATTTTTGCCCCAGTGCAGAAATGTATTCGCTAATTCTTAAACTTGCCTTACCGAAAGAATTTTTAAGATCCTCTCAAAAATTCTGCCCCAGTTAAAGCTGCGTCGGCGACCTATCGTGATTTTTGAGAAAGTTTTGAGATCTCCTAAAAAGATCTCAAAATTTCTGCCCCAGTTTCTGTCTAGGGATATCTATGATTTTTGTTTGGTGCAACCAAACTAGAAAAATGCCCACGTAATCCCACTTTGGAAATTATGTCCTAAACATAATTGGTGGTAATGTTTTTATGACGTCATCTCAAATTTTCGAGACTAATGTATCGTCCTATGACAATCCACTTTAGAGATAGGCAATGTTTACTTAAGAGGTAAGTGTCACGTTTTTAGGGTGGATGACCCTGCTTGTCACATTTTTTGGGTAGACAACCCTGCTTTGTTATGAAGATAAGTTTGTTTCTATTCTACCATTCTCACGTAGTTATAACCCCTCGGTTTTGATTTATAGTTATAACCTTCTTGGTATCACTTGAGAATGGCTTTCTCGGCATTCTTCGTAGCGTTCTTGACTTCTTTGTCGTCATCTCGACCCCGAGGACTGTGATTCTCTGGGTTAGATGGTTGTTTTGCCCTTTTTGGCTCTTTTATGCCGTCTTTACGACACTATGTCTATCTTATATCCCTTCTTGATGGCATTGCCCTTATGGCACTTCGTCCATTTGTAGCTTCTTTTGCTTGATTTTGTTTATAGCCCTTTTGGCTCAATTGTGTCACCCTTGCGGCGTTTTGTCCTTTTATAGCACCTTTGGCTCAATTGACTCATTTCCTTTGACATTGAGGACGATCACTACTTTGATGCCTCTTAATCTTATAGCAATCACCTGTACTTAAAGAAGATGATTAGTAGCTATGTGGTCACTTTACCAGTGACTTTAGTCAAGATAAACTAAAAAGGACTTTAGAAAGATATACGAAACCGTTGAGCAATTGCTTGCTTTTATAGGGGTAGGCCTTACTCTCTGTCGGCTTTTTCGATCTACTATAACGACCCGTTTGGTCGTTATAGCCCTTTCGGTATTTTTGCTTTTTCTCGAGTAGTGATTAGCTCATTTTAACTTGAGGAAACTATTGGCACACTTCCCGAGGTGTCTAGATCGGTATTCGGGTAACATTTGAGAAATATAGGCTTAAAGTGAAAAAAGTTGACCAAAAGTTGGCTCGATCAACGAGAACTCCGCTGGAAATTTTGAGGCTACGGTTGCATTCGTAGCGTGTTTTTATGTGTGTCTAGATGTATGGAATGTGAGCAGATGGCCTCGGGAACTAGTCGAAAAATCAGATCAAATGGTTAAACTTGAGAAAAATTGTTGGTGTCTGGTGTCCACTGTAGTGGCACCAGGACCGCTGAAGCGGTGTGGTTCCCACTGCAACGGTAAGTGGAGTCCTGGCCTCGACCGATGTAGCAGTCTGCCCAACCGCTGGGGCGGTGTCTCGGCCGCTGGAGCGGTCGACGAGCAGTGTTATAAGTTTAAAACCCCAAAACCCTAGTCATTATTTATATTCCGACCTGAGAGCTTTGTGGAGGCGAATTGGAGGGTTTTCAAGTGATTCCTTCCCTAAGGTAACATTCCTACCTTATTATGTTTCATTAACCTCTCTTAATCATCTAGCAGAATCTAGAATCCATAGAATCTAATGGGTCTTCAAATGGGTTCTTGAGTTAAGTTCTAAATCATTTTTGGTTCCTAGAATCTTCCTAAATTGTAAGATTAATGTTGAACATGCTTGAATATGTTGGGAACAAACTAGCTAGATTCCTATTTTCCATAAAAAGACTTAAGATCAAAAGAAGGGTTTTTATGGGTTTCATGTGAAAAAGGTATAAAAAAAAATTGATTCTTAGATGATGTTTAATGATGAAATTGTTTTTGTTCATGCTAGATAATGTCATATCTAGGCTTGTTAATCATTAATCTTCGATTCTAGAGTTGATTTTCATGATTTAAAGTTAGGGTTGTTAGATCCAAATTTGGGGGTTTTCATAATAATGATAATTTTGAAAATTAATTGAGTATTCGTATAATTAAAGTAATGGGTTTTGACCTTTGGTATTGTATTTGATATTTTAGTCATAAAATTCCCGTTTTGAACTTAGGGCTTGTTTTTCCTAAATTACGGGTTGAAATTTGACCCGAATAGAAAGTAGCCAATATGGGTATCATTATTCATGATTTCTTACATAGAAGTCATATGTGATAGAGTTTGATTATTTGGAAACGCTTCGAAAGACAAGGCAACGTGTGGGTTCATGGCACCTGTTTGGCTATGAGGTAGGTTATGGCTTTCCTTTCGTAGACTCTGGTTAGTTTCCCATATTTTTCTATTAGAAGGAATGGATAATGCATGTGTAGAAAATCGGATATTTGGGATGGAATCCTAGGATGGTATTGTTGTGTGACTTATTTGTTCGGGCTTGTGGCCTGTAGATTCCTTAGGTTGTTTAATGTGGTTTTTCTTGAATGTTGATGAATTTATGTGACTTGGGAGTAGCGGACGACAATTATTTTTGTGCCTAATGATGAAAATTTCCCGTAATATGTGATTACTTGTGTTATGCCATTAATAGTGAATCTAGTGGATAAATGGGATGACAAAATGCACCAACGATTGTGATTGAGTCCTAAATGAGTTGTGATGAGTGATTTTGAGTGTAGGGTGAGCTTCGTGTTCTAAGCTAATAGGTTGATTTAAGGAAGTGGTAATAATGTATATCGATTGATTGACTTGTTGTGTGTTGGGACTAGCGACCCTGTAGTGCCGTGTTTGACTGTTCTATTGTATTAGCTTGATGCCATGAGTTGTTGATAGAGATTAGATCTTGTTATTTGTCTTGGTTTGGATATATTATTGGCATACCCACTGTGGTATTTGTGGTTCGAATATATTGTTGGCATACCCGCTGTTGGTATTGTGATGTAGATACATTATTGGCATATCCACTATTGGTATTGTGATATTGATATATTGTTGGCATACCCACTGTTGGTATTTTGATATGATACATTATTGGCATACCCCATTATTGGTACTTGTGATATTGAGCTTGAGGTTGATACACGCATAGCACACATTCTCATTCATTCATGATGCATGGCTAATATCCGGTGATGATCCGGTATCATTGATTGAGTGAGACTGATATTTGATAAACTCTTTTACTTGAGTGATTGTTGAGAAGGTCGATGCCCGAAGATCAGTTCCGGAATCGTTGATTGTGTGAAACTGATATTTGATAAACTTTTTTACTTGAGTGATTGTGAGAAGGCCGATGTCCGATGATCAATTCCGGAATCGTTGATTGTATGAAACTGATATTTGATGAAACTCTTTTACTAGAGTGATTGTGAGATGGCCGATGTCCGATGATCCATTCCGGCATAGTTATTGCATAGCGATTCAGATGATATTTTCGGAATCGTTGTTAGTGCATGGACTCCGCGGTCCCCCCAGAGTGGTTCCGGTGAGAACCCCCCGTGGGTAAAGATCTGGGGTCCCGTCTATCTGTTGGACAAAGATTCGGGACAGGTGGCACTTAGACTTCACGAGTCACACTGGGTTGTGCTATCGGGACATCGATATTTCCGTCCGCAGTACATGTGTACACCTCATTTGCATGGCATTGGATTGCATTCATACACTATTGCATTGCATTACATTAAAACACTATTGCATCGCATTACATTAAAACACTATTGCATCGCATTGCATTACGATTGATTTTGAGATATTGGTGTTGTACTTGTGGTGTTGGATTCGGACTTGATATATTTAGACTTCACATATTTGGGATTTGTAACGACCGCATATTTCGCGAAATCATGCCCAATTTAGGTCAATATCACTACTAGAAAATAGGCCTATAGCAACGGTTTTTTAGCAACAGTTAATAAACCGTCGCAATAGAGTGTATTTTGCATCGGTTTTAACCGTTGCAAGTACACTTTGACCTAACAACACATTTTTAAAATTAAACCGTCGCGTTAGTCATATAACCGATGCTATAGACGTACATTTAGTAACGGGTATTGGAACCGTTGCAAGAGAGAATTCTATTGCAACAAATCATATAAGAAAATTTAGCTATTGGGACGCTTTTCTTTCCCCCAATATTTCCCCAATATTTTTCCCTCCACTTATTCTATTGGACCCGCCAACTAAATAAAAATATTGACCAAAA
>NC_081349.1:49207295-49231678 GCF_029784015.1 Lycium ferocissimum | reverse complement strand
TAAAAGTTATAATACGTCGTTTTAAAATACGAGCTTCAAAATGAGCCCAATATTGATATCCTTCCGAGCAATATTTAAAAATATGAAAAATGCGGTCAAAATAAACCGTAATTCATACGTCATTTTTAATTAACAATTTTTCCGAGTTAGATGGTATCTTCTTTTCAAATCACATTTGTGGAAGTAAATAACTCGTAATTTCTTGTAATTGTTAATTTTTATGAAAATAATAATTAAATATCAATTTTTGCAATTTTTTCAGGATTTTAAAATTTTTAATTTTTTAAGGGCATCCTTACTCCGTCTTGGACTCAAAATTTTTTTAAATTAAAATACGCGTTTTATGAGGTAAAAATTAGGTGTCAACAACCAGGCCCAGTCCAAAAGGACCATGACCCAGTCCACTTAATAACTAAAAGGAGGGGGAGTCTTATCCTCCTCCCCGCTCATTTTATTTTCTTGCCCTAAGGGCCTCGGTGCTAAGAAGGGAAAAGGGAGGCGGCTAGGGGCAACCCTAGCGCCGCTCTCCTGTACACCACCAACTACCCACCACTATTTCTCATCGTGTCCCATCAATTTGGAGCGGATGAAGCAGAGAGAAGGCAAAGCATTCAATGCTTTATCCTTCTATCCTCCAAATCGGGCCAAACAGGCCTTAAAGGTATACCTACCCCCCATATTATATGTATATGTTAGGATTGAGGTGTTTTGAACCTTTGATTTTGTTTTTGCTTCAAATCTGAGCCATTAATTTAGGCTTGTGAGTAAGACGTGCGCAAAACTTGCAAGTCCCACATCGATTGATGGTAGTTTCAAGCATTTTTGGGGTTTTTATTTATAGAAACCCCCATTCACGAAAGAAAAAGGTCGGATTATTAAGAAATATTAGGGATTTGAGATATTTGTCCTTAAAAGTTAAATTTTACTAGAAAGTTTTAAGGTTTCTTCGATTTGCTCGACCAACTAGTCTCTAAATTTTGTTGTTCTTTGTTATTCTTGGCTTTTTTGGGCTTGATTTTGGAGAAGGCAACATGCAAATCCCATTTTGGTCTAATTGATTTCAATTTTGTATCCTTGTAATTTAGTCTAGTCTAATTTGATATAGGCACCGGTAGAACCTATTTGAATTGATTTTTGTTTTATATCCTAGCAGTTTAGTCTATTCTAATTTGATATAGGCACTGGTAAAACCTATTTGAATCTGGACCATCATGTTCCCTAGATTTGTCCTTGTTTTCTTTTATAGATAAAATGGATTGTTGATGAAGAAGTGAATCAGCTTAAGCACATTTGCCTTTTTGAATTAGTGAACATGGGATTTGTGTTGAGCTCAGCTAAGATAGTAGTTTAATGGAGTTTTTCTATTGACATTTGTTTAGTCTTGTTTGTTCTTACTTGACTGAGGTTTAGATTTGAAGTAGGTTCATGTTTTAGCTTGAAGTATACACTAATTTTTTTTTTCTTTTGCCTTTAAACTAAATGGTTAATGACTGGAGTAGTTGTTGTTACAATGTAGTCTGTCTAAGTGATTAATCACTGAGAACTGATACTTTGTTAATTAGCCTAGTCTGAATTCATGTGTGTCAAGCTTTAGTCAATTTGATTAGTCATCTGCGATGATACTAAGTTTCTTGCTCAGTTTAGTATCACTTGATATATGTGAGGTTGGTTTTGGCTAAGTTGAGATTGGTTTTGTCTGATATAGGGGTTGTCCCTTTTTTCTTTCTTTCAAACTGTGTTTATTGTTATTTGTTTCCTTGAACCTGTTTGATCATATTGAGTGGATCTTAGGGATTTACTTAAGGTAAGCCTGTAATTTGAAATGGTTAGGTGTATTTCTAATTAACAAAAACTTCCTTGTTTTCTTTGTTGCCTGATAACTACTACTTTTTCCTAAAATAACTTACTTAGAATTCACTTAAGTGTATGTGATTCATTCCTGACTTGTTTGGATTCTTCTAAGTGGCCTTGAAAGTTTACTTATAAAAGACTGTTTTCCATATAAATTTACTCCACCTAGACATAGGACAAGATAAAACTGAGGAAAAAGATTTGAAATGTTGGCTGAACTTTAGTTGGTTTTTGTTTTTACTCATTTGATTGAACTACTCTTCTTGGCCAAAGGGTGAAGAGTCAAAAACTGTTCTTGAATCATCTTCTTTACTAAGTGTTGAGGAGTTTTAACAAAAGTTGGCACAGTTTGGTACTTAGAGCTTTTGGCTTAGCTTATAAGTTGCTGAAAACAGCTTATAAGCTATTTTGTGCTTAAAATAAGCCCAAAAAAAAAAAAACATAAGTTGGCCCATTTGGCCTAGCTTTAAAAAAACAACTTATAAGTTGAAAACAGCTTACTGTTTTCAGCGCTTTCAGCTTATAAGCTGTTTTTTTTAAGCCTATCCATATAGGCTCTTAGTCTTTTTCATTTGACCAAACAAGTAGTGTAAAGTGGTAGTTGACTTTAAAAGAGGAAGATCTCTGCTCGTGTGCGTCATCATCACTTAAGGCAAGCATATTTTCTTAAAAGGATCAAGTTAAGTGTGCGGCCTGGGCTACTGCTCTAATGTTGTCTTGATTATACCCCCCCCCCCCCCCCCCAGTTTGTTTGAATTTCATAAAGTCTCTCATTTGGATACGGCCACCTAATATACTGAAAATCTAAAAAATCTATAAGTAACTCAGAATTAAGTGAGGTTCTAATTCACTTTGCCTAGTTTTCTTTTGTTGTGACCATCTAGCTAATACTAGGAATAAAGAGAATTGGTTTTGTGCCTTGACTGTTTCACTGTCTATTCTTGTCCTCCCCTTTGTGTCCTCCCATTTAGTCTGTACTCATAACATATTCATATTTTGAGTCAAAAGTTTTGATCAAGTTTGGAAAATTACAAGAACCAGTCCTAGATACACCTTTGTTACTGAACTTCCAAAAGAATTTATCTCTTTAAACTTATTTTTGGTTGACAGACCCTCTTGTGATGTATGTATTCATTGAACCTACATGTGGGTTGACCTTAAGTAACAAAACTATTTTACTTCAAACCTCCCTTTCCTGATAAGTTTTTTTTTTTTTTTTTTTTTAAAAAAGGTCCTCAGTGTCCTAGGCTTAACATAGACCATGAATTCTCCTTTTCTCTGAAAATCAGCAAGCCTTATAGTTTATGATTTGGTTCAAGTTGGTTTTGTGTCATGAAAGTCTACTGTTCTTTCTTTATACTTGTTTGACCTTACTGTGTGATTAACTAGCCAATTAAGCTGAGGTCTCCTAATGATTTATCTTGTTTCGAATTTGATGAAGTCCCATGGGTGTGTTTGTGAGTACATTTTAGACTCGGAAGCCATTTGGCCTCAGGAAAGTGTGCATTTGTCTTTGCATTTCCTGGGAATGCAACTATGTGTTTTGACCTGTGCTTTCTTCTACTTTGCTTGTTTTTTTTTTTTTAATTTGAGACTTCCCTTGTGCTTTTACATTCTTCTACTTTTCTTGTTTTTCTTTGCTTTCAAAATTTCAAATTGTCTTCCTCCATATTCACTTGTGTTGAATTTTGTCTTGTGTGGTTTGATTTACATTCTTTCTTTTGAATTCTGGTATGATTAAAAACAAGAGTCTCCCACCATGTTTCTTTTTCTTGGTTCGGTTTAGAGATGTTAGGGATGATTTAGTTTGTTCCCACATGTTCTGTGCTTCTGAGAGACTTGTTCCCCTTCAACTATCGCAGCCTTGTGGCCTCCATATTCACTTGGTGTTGAATTTTGTCTTCCTTGTAGAAGTAAAGGTAAGCTTGGGCATGAATCGATTGACTGAGCCTAGAACAAAAGGTGATGCCCTTTCTTTTGAAACTCTTACTCCCATTTTCTTAGATCTTCCCCTTATAATCCTGGGACTCACAAAGTCTTCAGGTAGGGGAGAGTAGTCTAACTATGCCTAAAAAGAAAGGAAACGTGTGCCTAGAACTAAATCAACTATTGAAAATATTTATCCAAAGTTGAGTTTGGTCTTTTGTTCTTGGTTCGGTTTAGAGATGTTAGGGATGAGCTTTGTTTTGTTTGGAATTGGTCTAAAGTATTGTTTAAATCTCCACTTGTCCATGGGTGTGTGTGTTGCTTCTTTACTGGTATCTTGTCTTGGCCCCTCTCATGGCATAGAGTTAGAACTAAGTTGTCATGAGTCATTTGACTTTCCCCAGCTTTGTGTCTTACTCACCCTATACCTATGTGACATTGCCATTCAAACTTTCCTATTTTACATCTGTGGAGTGAAAACTTTTCTTTACAATCATGTTTTGATTTTGTCTTGGCTGCTGCATTTGTGTGTGGGATTCTTGGCCCCTGGACCTACATCTATTTTCTGCCTGTTCAATTTTCTTGTGGCCTTGCTCCTGTCCTCTTTCATCTCTAGTGTCATGAGCTGCCTCCATACCAATCCGTGCCATTGTTTTCCATGTGTGTTTTTGTTATATCCCGTGTCTTCGCACATTTGGAAAAAAAACTAGGAATAATCTTGACTTGTATGAAATAAAGTCATAATTGATTTCCTTGGGCTGTTATGAAAGAATATTATCAGGAAGAGTCGGGAAAGTCTAAGGGCAATTTTGGAATTTTTGAAATTTGTCTCGGAAATTACAAAATAAGACCCGCAACCAATTGGGCTCAAAAAAAAAATTATGGAATCGAGGCCCAAATTAAAGGGCATGGCCGCCAAGCTTTATGGCCCATGGCCCACATGAATTAGTCATGTGCTTGGGTCATGTGACAAGTTAATAAAGAGAGTATTATATATATGTCATCACCCCTTAGAAGTTTCATGAACTAAGAAGAAGAGAAAAACAAAAGGAACAAGAGGCAAGACCAAGAACCCCATTTCTAAGCCTGCCATAGAAAAATTAGCCACCAAAAATCTTGTTCTAAAAATTTATATTTTGTGGTTTTCCTACCAACTTGAGTAGCCTCATCAACTTGGTGTAGTTGGTTTGGGAAAGGAGGCCTTGATTCATCAAAGTGATCACAAGTTCCTAGAGAATAAGGTAAGAATTCATCCCTTATCCTTGCGTTACCCTTGTTTGTGTTGTAGCATATGAAAATGAGTTGAAAGCATAGAAATATGGAAATTTGGAAGGTAGCAAAGTTAGTGTGTATGGAAGCATATGGCCGAATATATATAGTAAGATCATATTGAATTTTATGTTGTATTATAGTCCCAGGAATTTGTATAAATGAAAGTAGAACGAAAATGGGACTTGAAATATGCATGTTGGCATAGGGTGATGAATCATGTTGAACTTATTTTGTTTAATATGTAGTTGTGTCGTTGCGATCGTTACGATGTAATCGGAGACTTAACGCTTTAAGTTTGAATTAGAATTTCCGTTGCTATAGAAAGTGTGTGCGTTTCAACATAGTATGATGGAATTATGAAATTACATTGTTTAGGTGCTAGTTATGATGGTTGTTGATGAATTTGAGGAAGGAAAATGCGTTATGAATATGTTTGTTGAAAAATGGAAGTTTTGGACGAGTTATGGCTTCAAATTTATATATTTTGCGAATAATATGTAAAATTATATGAAATGTCTCTAAATGATGTCGGGATGATGTTGGAGAGTAAATGAGTATGAAAATATGGATATTGAATTATAAACGCAAAGTGTTCTTTTTTGTCTTAAGACTATTCGCGCTTGTTTGTGATTCTTGTTGTGGATTAATGTTATTGGTTTGGTTGTTTGTTGGTATTTGAGCCGAGTTAAATTCTCGGGGCGTCATAATTATGGGCTCTGAGCTTTTGTTTTAGTTTAAAATGAATGCCTAAAGCCTTATGGTTAACTTATGGTAAACTTGACCATTTATAGGTTTAAAAAGAGAATCTCCACTATGTAAAGCTTTCTTGTTCCTCTCTTGGCATGTGTGTGTATCGGATTTGCGTTCTGTTCGCTCATCGGAATCCGCGTTTGAAAATGCCCCTCTTCAATGAATCCTTAAGTACGTTTTGATTGAGAGATTTATGCAAATGTTCATAGATTGCCTAGAAAGTAACTGAACGTCCCTGATCCATATGGATGATTCCATGGGCCTAATATACATGACTTTCCCCCGAGGTGGACCCACTAATTGATTTTATCCTTTTACGTTTATGATTGGTCCTCGAGCGGTTTTTTAAAACGTTTTAACTACTATTTTAACTACTAAATGAAAAATTATTTTAAATATTTTTAAGTCTATGGAATATGAAATGATCGTAGAAAGGTTATTTCTCCGTAATTCATTATGATATCCGAAACTCGCTTCCTCCGATTTCATTACTTTGATTTGTTATTCGCTATGGAGTCTCCGAAAACTTTTTTATTGCATTTAGTTTCAATCCATTCGTGGATGCCTCAATGACACCGAGCCCGGCCAGGATATGTTCTCAAGCGTGTCATTGTTCGCCGCGCTCCGTGTGATTATGTGTGTGGATTGCCATGTACGCCCCGATATTCATGACCTACATCCGATATGCTATTGATTGCGCGGCGCGTTCCACCATTTTCGATGGTCCCTAACAGCTCTTTGGCATATGTTTTCCTACATGATTTATGATCTCGAGGTGCATTTTGATTATTTATGTATTTCGTTCATTCTCCGTACACTCTATTCCGATATTAACTTTTACTTATTACCGCTTTTACATATTCGCAAGACATTTTTCGTTTTCCGTTTTCATGCATGTGTGTTTGATCCGCCCGCTTAGGTCATCTATTCCCTCCTTTGTTCGGAGCTTACATTTTGACTTTTTCTTATATGTATGTACATTCGGATTTTCAGTGACGGGGGTCGTCCCTCATATGGTTATGTTTTCGCTTTTTTTGTTTGTTTGTTTGTTGTATATATATACCTTGTATGATCGGCCTTCGTGCGTCATACTCGTGATCTTTAATTATTATACCTCCAAGGTATTCCATTTTGTCCCACAAGTCATTGCTGCCTATATTTGAAGACATTCCCGACTTTTGACCTTGTTCTCTAAACTTTTAATACGTGATCATATAACCTCCAAGGTATTCCATTTTGCCCAACATTGCTGCCTATATTTGATCATGGACACCTCCCTCTATTTTAATATGCTTACTGGACATGCCAGCCTAAGTTTAATCTTGTTGAGGTTTAGTTGGCTGAGGTTAGTAGTCCCCTGCTGGACATGAGATGCTTACATAAGTATATTTTAAGGTTGGTTGTCATCTGACTAGGCTATTTAGGCCTATACAAGTATTTTGGTTTGTTGTATTTGCCTTTTGGCAATTGTTTGTTTCCTTCCCCTGTACTTCTGTTCACAACTGCTAGTGCTGCTTGCCTTTCCCCTTTCAAAAGAAGTTGTATTTGATTTGGCCAAGTGTTATTTTATGATATCCAGTTTCTCTAGGAAGATTGTTTCAGTGTATATATTTGTATAGTGTCCATGACTTTTCATTGAAGCTACTAGCACATTACTTGTATGTCCATAGCATTTTGGTTCTGTGCTCTCTTTGTCCACTCTCAATGAGGCCCAAATGAATCTAAGGCCAAGTGTGGTAATTCAGGGTTGTCTTAATCTCCCGGTGTTACCCATGCCTGGGGTTCCTCGAAACCATTTGGAACTTGTGCGATATCGGATATACGGGATCCAGACCTAGTCCCTATACGATGCCTAAGTCTTAGGATAACCTGAGCTTTGTTGGAGTAAGCAAAAGGGTAAGTATAGATCAAGTGTGGGCTGCCTTATGTACATGTATATGTGTGCATATTTTATATCATACATTTGTGTGCATTTATAATTTTAGTTACTTACCTTAGTGATAAGTTCAACGATTATAAACTAACCGGTGTTTTCTTTCTTTTCCTCCTCCTCCTCCTATCACGCGACCACTCGGGTCACAAATGCATGAAACCACCCTCTTGGGCCTAAGGCCCAAGTAGGAATACTACTTCAAAATAGAGTCCGGGAAGACAAAGGGAAGATAGCGAGGCACGCAAAAGACCCAGTCATAGGTGAAAATGACCAACTAGGGGCTTGGTACGCCCCTAGTCTAACTTAGTCTCTTTACATTTGGTTAATCTATTTCCAACTTGATGTACTTATAAAGAGGTGTATTCAAACTCATATTATAGTGGAAAATCCTTATGATTGGAATTAGACATCTTAGGACAACGGTTCTTATGTGGTTTAGTCGACTTCAGGTCCCCATACGCATTTTCAAAAACCACGGACTTGAATAATGTTTTTATAGCGACTAAGTATGTAAATGGGATAACTCAAAAACTGGTTTCTTTTTATATACATATTAAGGACAAAGTTTTTACTGTAAACCTAGAACAAGGATATCGGCTTTTTGACAAAAGAATTTGAAGGAGCAAGTTTCTGTTAACTCAGTCAAATACAAACAAGCTTTCCTTTTAAATAAAGATTTTGGATAGAATGGGCTCGCACAAGAAAATGACCTCTAACCTTTACAAACTTTCCTTCATACAAAAATGGTAATGCTCTCTTTTTTTGACAAAGTAGGCACAAAACAGATTTGGACAAAAGGCAAATTTTTTCAAGTTATGACACTTATCCTTAAAAGGTTTTTTTAAAACAGATAAAGGGATTTTATGTATGATGCTGTTTTGGCTCAGAATGGGCCTAACTTAAAGTATATTTTCAGGCGAGATGAACTCGTTCAAATATAGAATGCCTTTATAAACGATTAAAGAACCTACGTGTAATATAAAGTTCCGAATAAAGGCTGAAACGTACCAATACGAGTCAACGCGAACCTCGATGTATGAGTGCAAAATAACTTATAAATAATGTTTACTTCACAACTTATACTTATTTCCTTATACATAAAAGGAAGCTATTTATACTCGAATAATAAATCCGAAATTACGGGGATATATTCTTCCAAATTACATGATATGCATAACAATTCTTTTAAGGGAAAATAAACACGAAATCAGCAGTTTAAACAAATACTCATACACTGAAATTTGAAGGTCAACCGTATATTACGGTTCCTTAATACTGGGGTGCCTAACACCTTCCCCGGGGGATCATCAAAACCCTTACCTAGAACTCTGGATTACGAAGGGTTTTTCACTGCATTTGAATAAACCTTTCAAAACCGGTTTTACTAATTTCCTAAAAATTAGGTGGTGATTCTTTTTCAAAACAAGTCCGAAAGAGTGTCAACGAGTTTGTAGTAGCCTTTTCTTGCCCTAAACCCGAGAGAAAAAATGAACCGTTACAACTCCAACCAAAACTCGCACTTTAAAAACTTAAGAAACAAGCTATTCTCCTTCAACAATCCAAGTACCGTGTGAAGATGGCTCTCATGCTCCTCCCTACTCTTGGAATACACAAAGATATCATCAATAAACACAATCACATAAGAATCAAGGAATGTCATAAATATGCCGTTCATCAAAGTCATGAATGCCGCCGAGGAATTAGTAATCCCAAAAGACATCACCAGAAACTCATAATGTCCATATCTCGTTCGAAAGACTATTTTCGGAATATCCTCAACCCTAATCCTCAGCTAGTGGTAGCTTGAACGTAAATCAATCTTCGAGAACACTAAAGCACCTTGAAGTTGGTCAAATAAATCATCAATACGAGGCATAGGACACTTGTGCCAAATAGTAACCTTGTTCAGCTGGCTATAATCAATGCACATCCTCATAGATTCATCTTTCTTCTTCACAAACAACACATGAGCACCCCAAGGGGAGACACTCGGTCTAATGAACCTTTTGCTCAATAAATCCTATAATTGCTCCTTAAGCTCTCTCAACTCGGCAAGTGCCATCCGATATGGCAGAATAGAAATAGGGCGATTTCTCGGCTCCAAATCAATACAAAAGTTAATGTCGCGATCAGGTGGCATACCCAGCAGATCGATCGGGAATACCTCCGTGAACTCACTTATAATAGGAATTAACTCAAGGGGTGGAGATGCAGCAGTCGTGTCACGCACATGAGCCGAATAAGATAAACACCCCTTGTTGACTAAAATCTTCTCTTGAAGAAAGGAAATAATCTTCTTCAGAGCGAGGCTGGGAGTACCCCTCTACTCAAGTCTAGGAATGCCCGGTGTTATATCCCGTATTTTTGTTCGTTGGATTATTTGTAAGCTACTCGACATAAGTTCAAGGACGAGAGTATTTTGAGATATGAGACAAGGACTTTTAATCCCGATTTTAATAATTGCACGGTTTTAATTAATTACAATTAGTGGAAATATTAGTGGAGATTTGGGATTAATTAACCATGATTAGATTATTAAGTGGGGATTAGTGATTAATTAATATTAATCAAGTCATAATGCACTAAGTGGGCCCCACTACAACATGGCCAAATCTGATTGGTCCATGCCATAGTGGGACACTTGTCAACTTAGATGGCAGCATATAAATAGCTAATGGATGACTCATTAATCATATTTTCATCCACAAAGTTGAACAAGAGAGAGAAGCTCTCATCTTCACCAAGTTGAGTAGAGAGCAAAAGCACCAAAAATGTACCATGGCTACCGTTCACGACCAAGCTCCAAGCCCATTTTAAAAAAAAATTTAAATCCCAAAAGTGTTCTACATGTTCAAAGGGGCAGCAACCTTAGGATTCAAATTGAGGAAGAAGAAGTGGTGCAATTGGTGCAAGAAATTGTAGAATCTGTCCAAATTAAATTAAGGTAAGAATTTTTCTCTTGTTATGGAATTGAAGTTAATGACGTTGTAATGGAGAGATTAAGTTGTATTAAGTGGAATTGGAAGTAAGAAAATTGCATGATTAGTGTTGGTGTTGAAATGGACAGAATTGGAGTTGTTCCAATTAGATTGAATTTGATTGTTGTTGTTGTTATTAATGTTATGGATTATGTGTTAAAAATGAAAGGAAAAGCTTAAGTCATGCTAGAAGCTTGTATTAATTTTATGGGCTGTTTTAGAACTTGTTGTGATGTTAGGGTAATTTCCTTGCATAGAGTAGTTGATGTTGTTGTTGTGTTGTTGCTGATGTGAATCACCAAACTTGGAAGAAGGAAGCATATAAAATATCGTATGCGAAGCGTATGTGGTTTGCTTGGTATATTTTAGATGTTCGTGAGATTATCGGGCATTGTTATGTGGTAATTAAGGGGCTGTTTTGGGTGTGTTGTTGTTCTTGTTGAATTGGAGAACTAAGTTCTTATTGAATTGAAGGGCTAAGAGTAGTTAAGGCTATATATTGTGTTGTTGTGATTGTTGGATTATCATAAGGTCGTTTATTTGAAGTGTCGTGGCTATAAATTATTAAGAGTAACTTGAATATGTCGTAACCGTTATGTTAACGATTATGGGATGTCGTAATGTGTGGGCTGATTTGGAATGTTGTGTGAGCTGTCTCGGGACATTCTTGTACCTTGTCTTGATTAGTCTCAATATAATACTTGAACGTGTGATTGTTGATGTTGACTTGGTTATTATGTAGTTGGTTGAATATAAGGGAAATGCCATCTAATCTTCTAGAAGCGAGCTACTAACGTTGGAATACGTTTTGAATCTTTCCATAGCTTAACCATAGTTCTTAACGTCTTAATATAGGTTGAGACACTACGGGCAGCGTATACGTATTGTATCACGGATAAGCGTTGAAGGTATGTAAAGCTATCCCTTCTTTCTTTTGGCATGTCTTAGATATAAGTGACGTATGATATGAGCTTTGGGGTAATTCTATTCATAAGTTCCGAGTGTGATTCATGATTCTTATTCACTTCTTGATGTTAGAACTCTTAAGGTAATTGAGTTATTGCCCCTCGAGTCTTCTATATGTTGGATAGTAGTTGGTATGTAAAAGTTCCTATTCTTAAAGACTCTACAATGACTAATGTCCTTGACTTCCATAAGCTATTCCACACTATCTTGATACATGTCTATGATTCCGGAAGTCGTATGTTGATATAATCCATAATGATATTCGAAAGGTACTTGATGTGATTGTCACCTTTGATACTCAAGTGTTAGTTCATTCTACTGATTCTATTGAGTCTCAGATGATGATTTAATTTGCATATGGTTGTTCACTACTCTGCTCGTGCATACTGTTATTACATCTTTCACCGTGTCCCGGGTCGGGTATGTATTCGTGCACAGTTTCACTGCATTGTTCACCAAGTCCCTCATTAGAGGGCTGGGTACGGTATATGATGATATAATGATACGATGATATGATGATATGATGATATGATGATACGATGCTATGATTATGGCACTGAGTCCCATGATGGGCCGAGTATGGTATACGTGTACACGACTTTATTCACCGAGTCCCATAATGGGCCTAGTATGGTATATGATAATGATAAGCATGATTTCATTTCACAAGGCACGGGAAAAAAGATGATTTCTTGATTATCATACTTGTCTCTCCGGAATCTCTACTTCGGCTTATGATTTTCCTTAATGTATTTCATGCTTTATATACTCGGTACATATTTCGTGCATCGACCCCTTTCTTCTGGGGGGCAGTTCGCTCGGTGCAGTATAGATACTCGATTTGGTGATCCTCCAGCTTAGGACTTCTACTCAGCTGTCTTGGAGTGCTCCGTTGTTCCGGAGGCTAGACTTTGGCACAGATCTTTTGATATATGTATATATTTATCCAGGGGTACGGCGGGGCCCTGTCCCGTCATATGTCATTGTTGATACTCTTAGAGGTCTGGACATATGTGTGGTTGTATATATATGTTGTTCAAATTGTGTCGATATGACTTATTTTGGGACGTTCCCGTACGTAGTGGCAGCCTTGTCGCTATATATATATATATATATATATATATATATATGTTGTATCTAGTGGCAGCCTTGTCGGCTTACGTATATGTTTTGGGATGTTCCCGTACGTTGTATGTACCTTATTGGCTCGTGTATTATGATATCTTTTGATTAGTTGTAACTCCTCAGAGACAAGTTTACCATGATATATGTTTGTGACGTTTTAAGATGACGTATGTTTTCACAAAGTTTCTATATGATGTTCGACTTTCATTTGATTATGTCTACCGTATATGTATACGAGTGTCCAGTTCGGGCACTAGTCACGGCCTACGGGGTTGGGTCGTGACACCCGGCATGGCGAAAGTAACTGTCTTGGCATGACTGTCCAAGATCACATTATAAGGAGAAAGTCAAGTCATATCCAAAATAATATTAAAGTTCACCATATCAAGAATCATCAAATCTACCCAAGCATCATAACCCATAAAAGTAACCAAACACGACCGATCAACTTAATCAACCACAACAGAATCTCCAACCAGAGTAGACACATGAATAGGTACAACTATGCTATCACAAGGCAAATCCCAATCAATGGCATGATATGCAGACACATACGAATAAGTGGATCTAGGATCAAATAACACAGATGTTGCTCTACGCTTCGACTAAAACCAGACTCGAAATAATAAAGATGCGAGGCTCGCCAGCTTTCCCACTCTGGGGAACGAGCAACACTGGGCCCCACCACATCCATACTGAGATCCACCTCTCAAACTCTAGGATCCACCTCTACCGATATGGGATCCACCGCTAGAAACTTTGAGAATCCGCTCACGCCGACTAAGCACCGCCCTCCGAGAAGTACCCCTCGACTCTAGCGACGATAACGAGTCCGGCGGACCGATGACCTCGCCTAGATCTGGACACCCCTAGCATAATGACCGAACTCTATACACAAAAATAGCCCATAGAGGGCGGGGACTGATAAACTGAAGCTGAGGACCCGGCTGGAAGAACCTTATCTACTGGTTGAGAAAACGAGCTCTTAAAAGCTCTCTATCTGGGTGGCCCACTGGAGGAAGCCTGTAAAGCTGAATGCACTGGGTGACCAGAGTAGGACTGATGCGGCCTAAAAGACTGACCAGTGCCTCCCAAGCTAAAACTACCGAAACTCCCAAACTGTCACGGCCTCTTCTCACTACCCCCTCCAAATGTACAGGCCATAGCTGCCTCGACTAAATAAGCATGCCCAACGAGGATTGGAAGGAGGCTCCAATAACCTCAAGCTGATGGTAAGGAATCTAAAGAGAACTAATGAGCCCACCAACAATGCGCCGAATCCTTTCAGGCCCAATAGGAATCAAAGAAGCTGAATAACAAGCCAAGTGCAAGTAGCGAGTAACATAGGCCTCCACAGACAATCCCCTTTACTGTACATGTAGAAAATCATCACTACGCGCCTCTCTCAAAGCCCGAAGCATATACTTCTCAAGGAAGGCTAGATGGAACTGTGTCCTCGTTAGTGAAGGAGAACCCTTAGGTCTGCAAGCAATAAATACCTCCACCAAGTCTTCGTATCTCCGTGAAACTTGTAGGACACATAGTAAACACTATGGAACTCAACAATCCTCATCCTATGTAACAACTCATGCATGTCCAAGATGAACTCATACGAATCCTCTCCAGAATTACTTGAGAATCTCGGCGGCTCCAACTTCCTAAACCTATAAACTAACTCCTGATCAGTCAAGGTCATAACAGGCCCCGCTATGGGTTTAAGATCATCTCCCAAGGCTGGCACGACATCTAATCGATAGCTGCGCCCGCAGCAGCGGCGCGCCGTACGAGTCGGGCCTTCTTCTAGTGGCTTGCGCCCCAACCCTAGTCTCATGCGATCCTCCCGCCCGAAGAAGTAAAACCAAGGAAGCTCCGCCGGACATCTAAGTGGAGCTGGAACACGAGCCATGGTGTCCCGCATCATCCGCTCCGAAGTAGCCTCACGGGGTGGCCCACGCTCGGGAGCCATCATCCCCGCAGCCATCAACCTCGTCCTCCGAGACGGAGATCACTTACGTCGCCGCCCGCAAAGAGGGGCCCCGCCCCTAGCCAGGGCGGGGCCCTCATCTCTAGCCATCGCCGCCCTCTAGTACCACCGTAGCTACGGTGAAGCTCCGGCACCCGGGTCTCGGCTATCGTAGTTTGAGTCCTCATCATCTAAGAGAGAAGAGATAAGAGTTAGATACCAATTCGATTGTTCCAGATACCAATTAGAATAAAGTAGCACAAAAAAAAGAAAAGAAAGTGAAGTTTCCTAAATGTCCTATAGCCTCTCGTATATGTGTACAGAGCTCATCGTACCGAGCCACAAGACTCTACTAGACACTTTTTGTATTATAGACTGGGTAACCTAGGGCTCTGATACCAACTTGTCATGACCCAATTTCCTTAAGTCACGCGGGCGCCTATCTTTCTCACCTCAGCAGACGAACCCTTATCCTAACAATCTCAAAACATGAAATAATTAATAAATAAGCGAAAGAGATAGAAATACGAGTCTGACATAATAATAGATAGATAATGCTGAAATGCATCAAAGCCACCCCAAAAATCTGTCTAGCCATACAAGAGCATCTAACTAGAATTTACAAGTATGTAAATAACAATAATACATAGATAGTCTGAATATGTCTCGAAATATCAAGTAAGACATAAATAAAAGAAGAATCTTCAAGGTGGCTGACGGCCTCGTGCTCGCCCTGTAAGACTCTAACAGCAACTCTCGAACCACTATCACCACAAGAAAATCGAGGTTGATCCCACCCAAACTCGCGTTCATAAAAGAATGCAGCAAGTGCAGGTTAGTACAAAAAACAAGTACTGGTAGGTATCATAGGTTGACTAAGTTTAACTAACATATGTCAAGGCAATATACTAAGATAAAGAGGTAAATCAAAAAAGTTTAAGTCAAACACGAGCCAGAATCCAAGTACATGTCATCACCTATATTTAGTAGCTAAATCCCAATGTGTCAAGTCTCAATATACTCAATCCGAATCCGTATATCACAAGTACATCACAAGAATATCACAATAGAAGCCATAGTACAATTCAATGCAATAATGTATAAAATGTGAATGCAATGCATATGCACCGTACATATGTAATTCGATGATGGAATGTCACATCTCGGCAGCACAACCCATGAGGGACCCACGAAGTCCACGTATTTCACGATTTTGGTAACAACCTCAGTAATCGCTACATGACGGTTCCGGCAACAACCTCAGCAACCGCTACCACTTATTCTCAATTCAGGGACAAACATCTGACATCGGTCCTCACGTCACTCTCATCCAACTAAGCCTAGCTAATATAGTATTTCCTCAAGTATCATCAATGTATCAACAGTATATCATGGGGGATGAGACTATGTGGGATGTATGAGTTCAATGTCAAAAGTACCACGCATGGGCACGCCAACATTATCATGAAAAGGCTATACAATGAGCCATAATAGAACACTATGCTCGTATCAAATGATAGCAAGTAAGATACAATAATATCATGATCAAGATATACCAACAATCTCCAATATCTAGTATCTCCACGTGGCATCGGGCCAATAACAACAAAGCAAGATAAGTCACAACACAATGGGTTGGCTAACCCAAACCACACCACAGGGCCCAACCTAAGACAAAATTCAACCCAACTTCATACCCGAAGGTTTACATGCTTCTCCGACAATATAGTCTAAATATGTGCTTCACTAAATGAAGTCTCACCAAAAGGTAAACTGTAACCTACCTGGAAGGCCGAATAACAATATCACCAACAATCACTCCTTAGACTTCCCTTTCCCTTGAGCCTCGAGATAAAGAAAGTATAGGCACATTTGAATCAAGAAATTAGAATCAAGAAGAACATCAAACATAGGGTGAAAGTAGGAATCTCAAGGCTCCAACATGAAATTAAATCTCTAAGTGATGAATTTCCATCATTATCAAGCTAGAAGAATTAACAATTTACTCAAATTTGGATTCTAGACAAAAACCCCAAATGTGGGTATAAACCCTAATCTCCAATCCCATAATTTAGCCACTACTTAGGAAGAATTCATGAATAAAGGATTCTAACCATCCATTCAATGCTTAAAGAAGCTAACCCAACTACTAATTCATGATTTAGAAGCTTAAAAAGAAGAACTCATGGAACTCTTTTTAAATCTTCAATCACTTAATGAATTATCAAGATATAGGGATTCTAAGGCAATTAAGGAAAATGGTATAGTAAAAGAATTAGAAGAACTTACTACCAAGAATTTCCTCTAAGAATCACCTAGAACTACCCCCAATAGTTCAGATTTTGGAATAGTAATAAATGAGGGACTTAGGGCTTTTAACACTTCATTTAATGAACTAACTGCCTTACACCAGCTTTCGCGACCAGTTGACCACTCCAGCGACACCACTTCGGCGGTGCCATGACCACTACAGCAGTCATGCCTAAATAGCATTAGCCGCTTCGGCGGGTGACCGCTTATAGCGAGGCACGCCACCGCGGTCTTTGGTGCCGCCAAAGCGGGCACCAGACACCAATGAAGTCTTAAGTTTTACACTTTCAACTTGAATTTTTGACTGTCTCCTGAGGCTATCTACTCGCATACTGAATATAAAAACATATATAAAAATATGTTACGAATGCACTCGTGGCCTTGAAATTCCCAATGAAGCTGACCGAGTCAACCACTAATACCTCAAATTTAATTTCCTATCCAAAGTCCCGAAATGCACCCGAGTGCATTGGGAACCCAACAAAATATTCACATAGGTTCTAAATGACAATCCGGACCTCTCGGAATCGACGAATTTCGAAAAAGGTCCATTTACCCCAAAGTCAACTTTGAGTCAACCTTTTTTCGCTCAAAGTCCAATTTTCCTAAAAAGTCACCCAAATCAATTTTGAACACCTCGGGAAGTATGTCAACGGTCTCCTCGGGTCAAAATGAGCTAACAAGCTCGGGAAAAAGGCCAAGAAGTGCCGGAAAGATTATAACGACTAAGTAGGTTGTTACACAAACCTTCATGCCAACCCATCCTAGAGGAACCGCAACACCTTACCTTCATTTTGACAATTAGCTGGACTCGTAATTTAGCAAGTAGACACAACAGTCAGTGACCTAAAATGAACATTAGCAAATAATCACCCTCCAGTCGCAATAGTAGAAATAAGTAAAATGCAATGTAACCAATGATAGAATTATAACCGTACGCACATGCTAATGGTATTGTTCACCCAATAGGCATGACCTGCAGGGGACCTATGGTGTCCATGTACCATTTGCTCCGGAACTGACTGTAATGACCCATTTAGTCCTTATCGTCCTTCCGGCATTTTTGCCCGTTCTCGAGCGTTGATTAGCTCACTGTGGACTCGAGGGGACCATTTGATATGCTTCTCGGGGTGTCTAGATTGAATTCGGGAAACTTTTTGTGAAATATAGGCTTAAAGTGAAAAATAGTTTACCCAAAGTGAACTTCTGGGTAAATGGAACTTTTCAAAAATTCGTCCATTCCGAAAGGTCCGGATGGTCGTTTATGACTTGTGTGTATATCTAGTTCGATTCCCAGTGCACTCAGATGCATTTTGAGACTTGGGTTGGAAAAATGGAAATGAGGTATCCGGGGTTGCCTCGGTCAGTGAGACCGCCGTTGGGAATTTTGAGGCCACGAGCGCGTTCGTAGTGTATTTTTGTTTGGGTCCATGTATGTGGTTTGTGTGAAGATGCCCTGGTACCTCGTGTCCGCATTGGCGGCACCAGTGCCGTCCCAGCGGCGCCACTGTTGTGGCAGGTTGACCGTTGAGGCGGCCAAGGGGAATTGGCCCAAACTGCCATGGCGGTCTGTTGGGCACTGTAGCCGCACCGCCGTCGCTATCCCATTACCGTCGTGGCGGTAACGGGCATGTTATTTCATTAAGTGTGTTTTAAATAAGCCCTTAGTCTATCATTTATTGCCATTTTGAAATTAGAGCTTTGGGGACTGTTCTTGGAGATATTTGGAGAAAATTCTTGGAGGTAAATCTTGATAATCCCTTTACTATCAGGGGCAATTTTAGGCCCTATTTTTGGAGCACGTGAACATATGGTCTCGCCGTAAATGAAAATTGATTAGCTTTGACTGTGTTTTCTATCTTGTTTGAGTAGTTTAATAGGAATAAAAATGGAACTTGGTATCTGTCTCATAAAAATCTTGAAACCTATGAGTTGTTATGAGTGGATGACTAAAGATTGAGGTCTGTATTAACTAAAAAATGAGTTATTTTCAGCCTATAGGGATATATGTTTTTCCTCATCTGAGATTTTCATAAGTTAGAATTTGAAAATGGCTTTAAAAGTGCAGAGTTTTCTTTGAAATGCAACTCTGTCCCTCTTTTATTCAAAAATAGGCTAAAATATTAACTTGTTTAGATTTCCTGTACAATTTGCTAGGTATTTTTGCTTATAGTGCATCTTCATGGTCTAGGATAGAGGTTATACACCATCTAAGTTCCTTGTCTTAAACTTTCTGCTGTTTAGTATGATGTCTGTGGAAAATTTCTTAACCATGTGACTAAAAAATGGAAACTTGCTTTGAAAATCAACTATCTAGACCAAATCGTGCTCATCTAGGTGTTGTTTGAGACTACTTTTGTGATCCATTTTTAGATGATAATTGCCTCTGAGTGTTATTAATTGCTTCGATTTATAATTGGACACTCCACGTAACTTGTTTTGTGGAGATTAAGGATTAATTTGTGAAATGAACCTGTTTTGGACCCTAGGATACTGAACTGTGACCATAAGACACCTTGGAGCTTGTAGCTCTGATTGTTTCATCCTAAGTCTGAAAATCAAAAACCAAATGGGGCCTATTGATGCTAACAGCTTCTAAAATATGCTTTAACTTTTTACTTTTGTCATTTGATTTCAGGACTGTAGGGGAAGGATTCATTTCTTTGACTAAAAAATAGACTAGTGAATCTAGAGAAAGGATTAGTATTGTTGGTGGTTTTATCCTGTTCCTACCCTATGTCCTGTTTGCAACTTGATTGTAGTGACCATATTAGTTGCCATTTGTGTCTTACACTGATATTGCTTATAGTTTATTCAGTCCCTTTGCTTGACATGACTACTTAGTAGATTAAAATAAATCTTAAAACTGAAACTATGCTTAGGTGATCCTATTTGTACTTGATTTACTTATAATGTTTAGTTACCTAGCCTTGACTGTTTGTTTGAATCAAGTCTTGTTCACTGAGCCATCTCCTGCACCTAGGATAGTTCCATGAACCATTTTGTCTCAATTTTTCTTTTAGAATTCTTGAAACTTGTCATTCTTCCTACTTGAAGTTCCTTTGCACCTCTGATTTGCTTATAACTTACAGACCATTTGTCCTGTCTCTTGTTGGTTATTTATTTGTAATGTTCATGTTGTTTGGTCACCTGTAACCTGTATTTTGCACATGTATTGTCTATGGACTACTTGTTTCTTTTTATCTGATATAATCACCTAATAAACTAGGTGTAGGGAATCTAAACTAGGAACTAAGGCTACTTAAAAGATTAAGAGTGATACTTGCTTTTGTGATGCACCCCTCCCTCTTGTCATTTGCTTGTGAATTCTGAATTGTCTCATATGCATTTTTCCTCCTTGCCAACTGTTAAACCATGTTACACTTGGCATTTCATTCCCAACTTAGGATAGCATTCATGCACTCATTATGATTTTCACAGGTTCCTACTCATATATGTGGTTCTTTTGTGCAAGTTCTATAAAAAACAAGCTTATGGTGTCCTAGAAGACTCTACTGTCAGTCTGTTAAACTTGCCATATGCTGAGGTGAATTTGAAGAACTAAAAATGGCTAAAGCTGATTACAGCAAACCTTGATTGAAACCTGGAATGCTTGTTAAACCTACTGACCTGTTTATGTAGTATTTGAAACTGTTTTAAGTTTAGAACTAGTTTGAAATGGCTTAAAACTCTGTTGTTAAGTCTGTCTTGATCATTCTATATGTTTTCTTAGAACCATGCTTGATTCCACATTTGTGAATGAACTTGCCTAGCTTAGGACAGAGTTTGTAGACCCTAGTATATTTATTTGTCATCACCCTTGAATCCCAAAGAATAGGCTAAGTTTGAATTGAAAATCTTGTTTGTGAACTGTGTTTGTGGAAACTGTGTATCAACCTCCTAAAACTGGAACTTTGAAAAGCTATTTGACTAAATGTTGCTTTACTATTAGCCTAGACTGATCATGAATTTTCAGTGATAAATTGACTTCAAAAATGTTTTTTCCCTGCATTAAGGTCTGGACATGGTCTCTTATGCATTTCCCTTGGTTTAAAATGTTTATTCTTTTCCTGTTTAGTGGCTGGAATACTATTTGATAAGCTTTGCTTAAAACCTGTTATTCTAGACTACAACCTTAAATTGCCTATATGCTTGATTGCTTGATAAAATCTGGATACTCTTGAACCTGGAAAATCTGGGTACTCTTGAACCTGGAAAATCTGGGCAATTTTTTGGGAATTTTGAGTTTCTTTGGGTAGTTAAAGGAGGTTTGTGTAGAGTGAATATAGAGAAGCTTAGTGTATAAGAGTTGAATGTGGAGGGTATGCCCCTTTTAGGGAGGTTTTGCTCTCCCATTTGTATGGTATATCACTACGTATATCTAGGTATATAGGAGTTTCAACACTAGAGATTTTTGAGAAAACAGGTGGGTATTGTAGTGGCATATCCGGTATATTATAGTCTTGACACTTAGAGAATTTTGGGATAAAAATTGTTGCTGTGCCTGTTTACTGTTTCAGCCGGTATTTTGAAGGAATGCCCCTTTTTTTTTGCATAAATTACCCCTCCCTATTTGTTTAAAATCATGGGCCTAGCCCAATTCTATTGTAGTTTAATTTTTGGCATTGTAACTTAATTTATGTCTCTAAGTCAAATACTAATACAATGTATGCTTATTTATTTGTAAACCCCGAATCCGTTGGTGAGCCCTAACGAGGCCCACCAACGTATCTAGATCAAGTCAAACGAATCCGGAGCAAAATAGAGCATACGTATCGACTTAGGAACAAACTTGCATAATACCTTCGTTTGGGCTTGTTTGGCCCAAAATCCTTACTCTTTACTTTATGCAATTTAAATTCATATTTGCACTTTTAAATTCGAGATATTGGAACCCTTATATGATTCTCACATAATTTAGAGTTGCCAAGTTCATTTAAAAAAAAAAAAAAAAAAAAAAAATTCGAACTTGAGTAAAAAATTGGATAAAAATGGACTGAAACTATTTTGGACTTAAAATGCTATATTTGGGAAAACTGCTGGACTAAATTGACATTATTGAAACTTTGTAGATTGAGATTGCCTGGGACCGTTCTGGATTGTTTAAAACTTATGGACCGATTCTGGATGTTTTGAAACTTGTGTAAATGCGTATAAAACTTGTACAAAAATGGATTAAAATTTGGCTAAGTATAGAATATAATTGGTAGACTAAAAAATAAATAACTTAGTATAATCAATTACGGTATATATATATATATGACAGTATAATAGTATGCCTAAAACTATTTTTCATAAAACTACTTTCATAAACTTAAAATCCTTCTTTTTCAAAACCTTTTTGGGTGGACTTACGCGGAGTCCTACCTAGGCTAAGAGCCTTCGGGTGTTAGCCTAGGTGTTCAAGTCTGACACCCACACTCAATTTTAGGCAAAATTATACTTCGATGATTTCTTAAAAAATGTATTTCTTGCATGAAAATGACACCCTTCTATTGCGGAAATCTAGATTTAAGCAATTTTTATCAAAAAAAAAAAAAATGATTTATGATCATAAAACACACTATTAGAAATCTTAGGTAAACTGCCATTGAGCGGATCTTTAATACGGGGGTGCCTAACACCTTCCCCGGGGGATCACCATAACTCTTACCTAGACTTTGGTAGATGTTACACCTCAAAAATTTCCCCGTTAGCGTACAGTGAATAGACTATCAGAGGGCATGATGTATACGATGTTTTAATAAGCAATAAATAGCCTTTAATGGTCCTAATTAAGATTTCCAAAGACATTCGAGGTAAGAGAAGAAAGTTGCTAAGGAAAGCGAGTCATATGTTGTGTGTCGGGCAAGAATTACGAGTATCGAGGTAATGACGTTTTAATGATGCTTTGGGAAAGAGTTATAACGTCCCTTAGATTGATGTTGAAGTGTTAAACGAGTGTTAAGAAGGCTCCATAAGGATTGGAGATCAAACGAACGACAGAGATCATTTCAGGAAAAAGGAGTTATATGACCGACTTATACGGTCCGCATAACATTATACGGTTCGTATAAGTGGCTATATAACACCCAGCAAAGATGATGTATGGCCAGTGGTGAACCACGACCACTTATACGGGCCGTGAAATGTTCCATGGACGGTATAAGTGTCCGTGGAAGTCCCGACGAGCTGAGTAAGTTCTAATTATATAAGTGTGATCTCACTTCCTTAATATCATTTCCCACATTTCTTCATCTCTCTCAAGACCTCTAGAAGGTTCCATATACTTCATCCACAAGAATTCAAAGGAAATTTATGATCAACTTCATCAAACCAACAAGAATCAAGAGTGTGAAACACATTAAAGTCATCTAAGTCAAGAAATCTCAAGAGAAGTGAACTAGGGTTTTGGTGTAAGAAGAATGTTGCCACTCAAGGATTGTTCCTACACTATCTAAGGTAAGTTTTATGATCTTTTCATGTTATTTGAAGTATGGAAAAGTTGAAATACTTGGATCGTAGTAGAAGATAGAAAATGGGTCATAAATATGGCAATAGTGTCATTTTTGAATAGAAGCTTGGATTGAATTGTGGATATTGATATGTTGTGATTATGAATATGTTATGAATGACATTTAGAACGTGAAATGAGTATTATACATGAGGAAACTTAATGGTGGACTCTGACCATGATTATGGAGGAATTGAAGTGAAATTGCTAAATGCGGATAATGCAAATGGATGACGATTGTTGTTATGATATTGTAATTATTGTTATAAATGTTTGGGAGTTGATATGGAATATGGAGGAAGTCATATAAACAAGGAGATGTTGTCCAATTTTCTCTAGCTTTAGTAAGCACGTTCTTATAATTGTTTAGCTAATGTCGATATGAATTCCCTTGAAGGTAGAACGTGTGCGTTGAAGGAGAACGAGCAAGCAATAGAATAGTTAAGCGACAAAGGTATGTGAGGCTAGTCCTTTCCTTCTAAGGCATGAATCTTATGGCATAAATTTCCTCCTCCTTCATGAATTTTCTATCTTCGAGAAAACTAAGAGTCCTTCATGAATAGCTATATGAGATAAGAGATACACTATGAGTAAGATAATGATGATGATAAGCCTGAGTCTAAAGATTCTAGAGTCCATGATATGATGTTCCTATCAAGATAATGACGCTGTCTATAATCCATTGATGTTGATCATTATATACACTCACCTTATATGTTAATTCCTTCAAGGTGCGAGCGAGTGTTTATGAATGCTCCATAATGGAATCGGGGGTTCACGACCTTATGTCACCCCGATAAAGTATAGTATCTTTGA
>NC_081349.1:49169770-49207195 GCF_029784015.1 Lycium ferocissimum | reverse complement strand
GTACTTATTTTGGTTCTGCCTATGCCATCTTTGGTGATGGTCAACAATGTGCTATTTATTGGCACGCCATTACTATTTATTTTGATAGATGTCACTCCAATAAAATAGTCCGTCGAAGGCTCACAAGTGAAATAAGATCCTCCAGTACTAACAAGTACTAACAGGGTTATTGAGAAGTGGGGTGTAAACAAGTCGTTTTGAAACATCCATTCCGGGAAGAAAAACATAAGGACTATCACCAAAGAACATAACTCCACGAGAAGTTGTGGATGAACTCAAGCAGATAGCAAATTTTCGGGGTACACAAAAAGCATTAGCCAATTGAGTAGGAAATCCAACAAAACCTTTTCCAAGTTCAACAATCCCTTTAACACCATTTGCTAGTCCTGCAAGAAGAGAATTAGGAGCACAGTCAAAAACTACTTCATTTGCTGATAAAAGTTTACCAGGATTTGAGCCATCGGTTGATTGAAGTGAAATGATATCTCGAGCAAGTTCACCACCAGTGCTGGTTCGAATAAAGGGGTTATAAGGAATATGTGAACAAGAATTATTATTGCACCCTGGTGAAGGAGGATCTAAACATGATTCAATACAAGCACCGGATAATGAACGTTTACAAGTGACAGAACCACAAGGGACAGGTTTATAAGATGAGCTAACATAGCCTTTTTCACAATCAATCCATAAAAATCGCTGACCAAGATCGACAGTAAGTTTGACTGGAACAAGGGTTTTCTCTGGTTAATGACAGTGACATATTGTTTAGTGGCCGCATCTTTGGTTACTGGAAGAAGAAAAGTTCGAGATCTCGGAAGTGTTTTGGCTGTGGAGAGGGAAAATAAGAGGAGCAAAAAGAGAAAGAAGGATAGAAAATTTATTTTGGAAACCATTGTTACGTTATTGGAAGTTGAGAATGATGGAGTGAGCATCTTGATTTATAGTGTGATGTAAAGCTTATTTAATTTGATTCTTGATTTTATGACGGGACAATTATTTTATTTGCGAAGGGGCAAGAAGAAAGCTGAAAGAAAGCGGAAATCGTGTTATTATTCATTTGTTATGTATATAAGTTGCCGTGTAAGTACTCAAGGATATCGATGAACACTGACTATAATACTATTGCCTGCCAGATCATTTCGTCCAAATGAAGAAAGAAAAGGAATGGCGGAAGCATTATCCTATTCTGTCAAAGCCATTGGTGCAGAACCGCAATCGGTGGAGTATTATCTCCCTCCGTCCAAAACGCTTTACACGATTTGTCACGGATACATATTAAAAATAAAAAGGTGCTCGAAGTAAGTTTTGTTCCAAGAAAAATATGCTAAACAATTAGATCCACTTTTTTACTATTTTTTTTGCGTTTAAAAGTCAAGAGATAATTTATCATTTCATATCTATTTTACCCTTATTATTAATTATTAAGTTGGAAACTTCAAGGAATTGTTAGTGAGTGCACAACTTTTAAAGTATTTTGATTGATTTCAATCATTAGGTTACTTAACAATAATTAGAGGTGATATAGTAAAATTGTCATTCTTTTGTGGTTCCTCAATATAAGTGTCGAGTCAATACATGACAAGTAAAAATGGACGGAGAAAGTATTTATTAATACAATAGCTTTTGAATTTCTCCTTTGGCTATTTAATTATCAGATTATTTGAAGAATACAAAATGTATTAGTCAATATAAAGAGATAGTGATAGAATTGCTATATGTTACCGCAATTACCTAAATACACTGATAAAATGAGAGTAACAAAAATTAAAGGAAAGACATCAAGAGAGAAAGGTAGAGTAAATATATCAAAAGATCACTCAATTATGAGAAATTATGTAGTAAAGTTATTCTAACTTTATTTTATTTTTATTTTATATCAATAAAATAATCAATTTAGGGCTTTTCTTTTAAAAAATCACTCAACAAAATTTGTCATTAAAATAATCTGACATGGAAAAATAAATTAATTTGGGTCTTCTTTAATTTTCGTTTAAGACAAAATAAAATACCTAACACTGCAGCTTGGGTTGTTAGGAAAATGCTGGGAACTAGGGACATACTACTTGGGCTACAGGTCATGTCTGGCAACCTCACACAAAGATTATCCCAGCTACAGCAGAGGGAGAAGTTCAGCATTAAGAAGTTGTATCTTATGATGATGCCACAATACCCACGAGTTCCTTGGAAATACATGGTACTTCAACCTCAGCTACACCCCAAATTTAAGTTCATCCTTTGGCTTGCTGCAAACAAGAGACTAGCTACAGTAGATAGGTTGATGAAATTTGGTGTGCAAGTGCCTCAGACTTGTGTGTTTTGTGGTTTGGCTGATGAAATGTTTGAGTACTTGTTCTTTGACTGTCCTTATGTCAAGACTCTGTGGACTAGGATGCTAGCTTGGTTAGGACAACATAGGCTTGTTGGAACCTGGGCATCTGAGCTGATTTGGATTAATACAACAGCTAGGAGGAAATCTGGTTACTGGGCAATTGTCAACTACACATTTGGCATGTTGATATATCTGGTATGGAGAGATAGGAATGCAATCAGATTTCAGAGAGGGACTACTTCAGCAAACAAACTGTGCAGGGAAATGGCTCAGCATATACACATTAAACTGTTTTATTTTATTTTTAGTATCACGATTTTATATCCATATAAATATTTCAACGTGTTTAAGACCACAAAGTTAAATTCTTTTATTTCATTCTTAAATTCTATATTTATTCATCGTAATCCAATAATGAAAATTTTGGGTACATTATCACTGCACAAAATTCTACTCCCCAAGTAGTTGGGACATTCTTTATTCTTTTCGTTGGTAGGGTGATTCTATTATACAGAAATTTGGCTTTAGTTTGATTTTGAGTTATCTTATTCAAGAAACTAATTTATGAGCTACAATCTTTTTTATTTTGGCGGAAGTTTGGCAATTAATTGTATTTGGAAAATATCACTAAGATATGCTTCTTAGTTTCATTTTGATTTGTGTGTGCGTGGGTGGATCGGGTTTACGATATGGATCTTCTTTAATTTTGTTTTATTTGTATGGTTGATGACTATATGTGATAAAACATTAGTTTATTTTGTCATGTCAATTTTTTTTTTTTTTTTTGACAAATTTAGTTGAGTGATTTTATAAGAGAAAGGCCTAAGTTGAGTGATTTTATTGATACAAATCAAACTTGAATGATTTTACTACATCATTCTTCAAGTTGAGTGATTTTTTAAGATATTTACTCATAAAAGATATATTTATGGTTGATTGGCTTATCGGTTGTCCAAAAATAATGACATGATTAGGAATATGAGGGTGTTTATTATGATTTTTGTTTAAGGAATAGTTGAGAATTGAGATATTCTTAGGTGGTTCGTCCGAGTAAATTTGAATTAATTGGCATGTAGAATTTTGAATACCTTAAAAAACATTAAAAATAACAAAGGCTCTTTCCCACACAAATATAAATTCACAATGTACCTATTGGCATTGATTAAAGTAGATCTAGATAACTATAAGTGAAGAAAATATATCATATCGGTGATAGACGAGAATCCTAGACCTCTTATAATGCTTAGGCAATTTTCCTCCCTTTGAACTAGCTTTTAGGGTGTGATTTAGGCTCAAAAAGATTTATCAATGTAAATTACAGGCCCCAATTCTTCAAAAGCTTGTTTTACATGGCCTAAAAGTTCTTATTACTCAAGAGTCCACTAGTTCAAAGAGAAGGCTTTGTAGAAAAGAATTTTTGACGGCCAAAAGGTGACACAAATTTTATCCTATTTAGTTTGACTGTTCAAAGGTTTATCCTTTTACAATACAAACAAGGATGCATGGGTTTTGTCTTAGAATCAATTGATCAGGATGTAAAAGAAGAATGTTCATCTTTCATGGCCACTGAAGAACTCAACGACATGTACAGATCATTAGCTACAAAGACTGTTATGAACAAATTGGGCATGAAGACTGCCAGTTCACCGGTCACCACATCTGTGGAGCTATCATGGTTCTTTTATTAGCCAGATATTTTGACAAATATTTCGATTGCATAAAGCCCAGGTTGATGATGCTGGGACTAAAAAAGAATACTTGACTAAAAGATTGTTTTGTTGTTATTAGTACAAGAAGTAAAAGAAGTATAGGTAATGTGGCTGGAGTAGTCTCAACAGGCATGGGCTCATTTTGCCTGATAAAAATCATTTTTGGTGAAGACTCCGTCTTTGGAGTATGATCTAACAGAATATTTGGGGAATAACTATAAATGCACCACTTCTGTAAATATTATGTACTTTTAGTGCTCCACATAATTTTGAGTCCAAACTAAAAGATAGTTATTTTCAACCCTTTTGCCCATTAAAAATGCATAAACGCACCGATTTTATGAGATCTACATTGGCGGATTAGATTATATTTATACGGTTTAAACAGGTTCGTATAAAATTATCAATAAATCAAGTAATTAACTATTGGTTATAGGCGTTCATTGTTTGCTTGGGTTTAGATGGGGAAAATCTGCCACAATCTAACCTTGTCCAACTCAAGATACTCTCATTTGTATGTTTCTTCTTTAAGGATTTGTTTGATTTTCAAATCAAACTAACAAGAATATAGTCTACTTATTATTTATCATTTATCATGATTGTATCAAACAAATCAAATTAAAGAAAGTTCATTTTCAATGTTTGATAATTTATCTTAGTGGGCTATTTGGATTGCGGAAATCAGAGCTGCTAATTTCTTCTGCCCCACTAATGTATTAGAAGTGATCCCTAGGACGGTTGTAAGTCCAACAAATTGCTTTTGCTCCACAAATACAAGAATGTATTGATTGTAAGAGATGCGAAAATGCCTATTCAACATATTTCTTGAGTGTCCAGTTTATCATCGCTTGAAACAACTAGCAATATATGTCTAGCTCATTCATACGTTGGAGAACTCTACTTCCATTCATTTGGTTGGTGGAGTGGGATAAATAAGAACATCACATGGGTTAACTATCCCACCTTCCATATGGGATAGCTAATCTCATCATTTTAATACAGATAGTAAAATAAAATAATCTTGAAACTACTTTATAGTTAATACCCATAACCACACACAGAAGTAAATAATACAACATTCCCGAAATTATTATCATCATCCCACCAACCAAACAACTTTTATTACCGACAAACCTGTGCTTGAACAAAATGCAGATCAAGTTGGCCAAAATGACCTACCCATAAATATGTAAGAATTCCTAAAAAATGTACCATGAAAAATTATTTTGTACTCCCACTGTCAACTGAAGAAATGATTACGAAGAAGAAAATACCATTTTCGTCAATATGCGTAAAAATGAACAATCATACATACGAAACGAGCAGTGTTTGCATTACTAGGATATAAGAAATGAAAAACATACATTCTTGGTATTATTCCTTTCGGATTACTACAATCTTTCGTAATTTTAGATGCCACGAAGGCCACTTACGAACTCCCTTGCAAGAAAAGATCCAATATTTTACAATACCAAGTGCAGAATTAAAGAGGTAAGCATCTTTTTTTTTTTTTTTGGGTCTAAATTGAATCAACTCGTCGAGAAAAAAAAATTCTTCCATCCAAAAACAAAAGAAACAAACCGAGAAACGGAGAGCAGCTGTGATGCATACTGCGATTTTAGTCCTTGTACTTCATCTCAGACATCTTGAACCCAGGCATGTCAAAAGAGGATGAGAATTTCTCGACATCAGCCTTAAGTTCTTCAATCTCCTTGTTGTTAACAAGACCCTTGTTGAAGTCCTTCAAAAGCTTTCCATACTCCTTCTGGATGCTCAAGGTGATCGTTACAGCCCTGTGGAGGAACTCGGCGATCTGCTCAAAGTCCTTCTCAACCAAACCCCTTGATGTCATGGCAGGAGTACCTATCAATAGGAAGTTCAGTTTAGTTAATTAATGGAACTAAAACATTTAGACTACTATGATAGCTGATGAAAGCCCTCTCACGTTTTGAATGAAAAATTGCCACAAATCAGTACAAGTAGAAACACAATAGTGCAAAAGTAAATGCAAGGCAGGCTGACACTTTGTAGGGTGTGTTTGGTACAAAGGAAATGTTTTCTTGAAAAATAAGTGATTTTCTTACTTATTTTTTGGTGCTCGATAAGCAAGCAGAAAATATTGCCTCAAAACACAAGGGAGATGAGAGTGTGGGGGTGGTGAGGTGGGGGCAATTGGGGGGTTGGGGTGGGATTTTTCCATACCAAACACACCCTTTTTAAGTTTTTTTGTTTTCCTACTCTAATCACCTTATTGACACAATTACAAATGGGTAAATATTAAAGATCCAACATTTTATATCAAGCTCAAGATCTTGGAAAAGAAACCTATAATTTGCTTCAAATCAACCTTTTAACCAATTGGATTTTAATAAAGGTTCAAGGAAAACTTCTCTGGTCTATAGACGTTAAAAATGAAATAGTGAATAAAAAGATATCCAAAGTTTTTGAGCTCTTACCGATACGAACACCTCCTGGGGCCAAAGCACTGCTGTCACCAAAAACAGCATTCTTGTTAACAGTGATGTTGGCAAGGTCACAAAGCTTCTCAACCTTGTTACCTGCAAAAAAATGGTTAATTTGTATCAATCACTATTAAATTCTAAGACTTCTTCGAATGATCGAGAATAGAAAGAACTTTTACCAGTCAAACCAAGAGGCCTGAGATCCCAAAGGACAAGATGGTTTTCAGTTCCACCAGTTACAAGCTTGTATCCTTTGCTCATCAGGTAGTCACCGAGAGCAACTGCATTGGCCTTCACTTGCTTAGCATAAGCCTTGAAAGCAGGAGTCGCAGCCTGTTTCAGGGCCACAGCAAGAGCACCGATTTGGTGGTTGTGGGGACCACCCTGGAGGGAGGGGAAAACAGCAAAGTTAATCTTATCTTCGAAGTCATAAACTGCATCCTCAGGCTGACCCTTCTTGGGTGGCTTAGGGCCCTTGCGGTAGAAAATCATACCGGCCCTTGGACCCCTCAAGCTCTTGTGTGTGGTGGTAGTGACCAAGTCACAGTATTCAAAGGGATTTGCGGCTTCCTGTGTCCATAAATAATGAGATTCAGCACATTAGAATACAATATCACTTCCAGGATTCAACTTAAAATAACGTAAGTAAATGTCCATGCAGTCACCAAGACTAGTATCAATTCACCGACAGAGTTCTAACATCAAACGAAAAGGACAGCTGATTAATTATACGTTATAATTAATCATTAATCAGAACTGTTATATTGAGTATAATCGAAATAATTTATCCGCATTAAGCCTCATAATGCTCATTTAAGCCGAACACTGAAGCACTAAATCAACCAATTCTAGTTCCCACATCATAATCTTTTCCACACTCAGATCCACTTGTTAAAGGAAAGGTCTTTAAAAGCTTCACATCATTATCCCAAAGAACAATTAATCAAAATGAAAACACGGATCACAAAGCACTAGTTCCCACTTCCCACATCATAATATTTTCCTCATTTAGATCCACTTGTTAAAGAAAAGACCTTTAAAAACTTCACAGCAAATTATCCCAAAATTAATCAAACAATTTAAACACATGGATCATAAAACACTAGATTCAGATCTATAATATATTAAGGCAATTCACACAATCTCTAGATCAAATGCAGATCTATGAATAAAATATTTCAAAATCATCATGCAGATCCAATTAACACACAAGAAAGAAAAAAAAAATGTAAAGTCATAATTACCTGAGCAGCAACAAGGCCACTAATGTGAGCCATATCACAAAGCAAAAGAGCCCCACATTTATCAGCAACTTCTCTAAACCTTTTATAATCCCAATCTCTAGGATAAGCACTACCACCACAAATAATCAATTTAGGTCTAAAATCCAAAGCTTTCTCTTCCAACTTATCATAATCAATATACCCATCTGTAGAATTCACCTTATAAGGCAAACTCTCAAAATAAATCGAAGTAGCAGATATTTTCTTACCACCAGAAGTATAATAACCATGTGTTAAATGTCCACCAGATGGTAAATCCAATCCCATAATCCTATCATGTGGGTTTAAAACAGCAGTATATGCTGCAAAATTAGCTGGACTACCTGAATATGGTTGAACATTAACACCCCATTTAGTTGGATCTAAATGAAATGCTGTAAGTGCACGACTTCTTGTGATGTTTTCGATTTGATCGATGTATTCGTTACCACCATAGTAACGGTTACCGGGTATACCTTCAGAGTATTTGTTTGTTAATGCGCTACCTAAGGCTTCGATAACGGCAAATGAAGTGAAGTTTTCGGATGCGATTAGTTCGATACCAGTGCATTGACGGCGTTTTTCTTTTTCGATTAGGTCGTGGATTTCGGGATCGACGGTGCAAAGGGGTTCATTACCCCAAACTGTAACGGGATCCATGAGGAAAATTGGGACAAAAAAGGGAATTAGAGGACCAGAAAGAGAAAGACAAAAATCTAGAGTAGATTGTTGAAGGGCTGAGGAGAGGACGAAGAGAAATGGAAGTGGAAGGAGGATATTTAAAGAGGTCAGGATTGAACTAATGGCCAATAGTGCGCACCCTTCTCCTCCTCTTTTTTTAATCTAATTTTGTTGGTTACTTTTTTCTTTTGCCTTAATTAATTTTGGTGAAGTTGATGGTAGGGTTGGTGAATAGAGGGACAGAAAGGGAAATGAGCAATTAGGTAGTTGAATTCTTTTGTCAATAGGGGGATTTATTAGTACCTAAGTTTGAAATTATATCATTTTTAAGCGAATTTATAGCACCAGACACAAGGGTGTTCATGAGTTGAATTTTGGTTAAAATTAGAACCAAATTAATTTGATTAATTTTTAATTATTAAAATCAAACCAAATCAAATATATATATATATATATATATATATATATATATATATATATATATATATATTTAATTATTAAAATCAAAACAAATCAAATATATATATATATATATATATATATATATATATATATATATATATATATATATATATACAAGATAGTGATGAAGAAATAGACTTCAATAATAGCTGCGGTAACGATTGTTTTTTTTTTTTTTTTTTTTTTTGTGGACAAAGTTGTTATTATCACGTGAAGAAAGACTAACCACCTCTCTCTAAAAAACTTTCATATTCCCCTTCTCTTCATCAAATCCAAATCCCTTGTCTAGCCAAAACCTGTGAAATATAAAGTCTATTGTAGCCATAGTTAGTTGTTGTTTACGGTTGTTTCTTCCTCGTTGATACCGGCAAGTGGAGAAGCAAAGACATCACCAACAAGAAAGACCAACCACCTCTTTCTATTTCCCATTAATTCTACGACATCTTCCTATTATATTGAGTTCTGTATTTCTTATACCTTTTCTTTTTATAATTGTCTTTATCGTAACTCTGAGTAGTGTATACCACGCTTTTACAAAAAATTATCTCATTTTGTTTTAATTGTTTTTGTAGCTGTATATGCGTGCATTTTTCTTGTAGTATGTCCATTATATGTTGTATTCTATGTCCTATTAATCATTTTAAATTAGGATTTTGTACTACTCCGTCTCTTTTATTCCATCGTCTTCTATTTCTCTTCCTGAGCTTTCCAGTAGTTTATTAAATAATTTCCTTCCTAGTTCTTGATCAAAAGCGTTTCCACTAATTGTACAATAATAAAAATAATCATTTAAAATTTTTTTAATATGAAACCATTTCTTATACTTAATCGTTCTAATTTAATTAAAGCATTTCTTTGTAGTATTACTAATCCACTATTTGGATCTTCTCCTGTAATTAAAGTATGTATTTTATTAGTAAAATTGTATGGATTTGCTCCCATGGATACTAAGTATTGAAATTCCATTGGAAAATCTTCCTTATATGCTTCCCATAGAGCTTTAGCGATTCTCACAAAAATGTCTCTAAGTATTTATACATAGTTTCGAATCCGTATCATTATAAGTTTTTATATAGTCTGCTACTACTATTCCTTTCCAAAGGTCTATTACTGAATTCCATCTTTGTGGATCATGAGCTGCTATATTTAGTATTTTTCCAAAATTAAGTTCGTCGTGTCTAGTTTCCAACGCAACAAACCGCTCGTCGATACGACATCGGAGTAGAGAATTATGGACATTACAATTTAGGCTGACAGAGCAGAAACGCTGCTACAGTAACCGAGCTGCTACAGTGCCACCGACTCTAATCCGGCTCTTATGGTGTCACTTGGAAGAAAGGTGCCGTTGGTTTTGTTCGATTTTTCAAATTTTAAGAATTAAGAGTATTTCTCTCTTCAATTATTTTTTCCTACTATGCAAGTAGGCCTAGGCATCGAGCGAAGCTAGGGCTGAGCTCAACCGAGCTTTGCCAAATTATAGCCGAGCCCAAGTCGGTTCTTTAATGTTTCGTTCGACGTAGTATTACGCCATTAAAACATAATTTATATTATATTAGTTGACTAATTAAGAAAAATTCAAGCATTACTAGTTTAATTTGATAATTGCATTCAAGTGTGAGTGAAATACATACATTATTAGTCTAAACAAAAACTCATACTTAAATGGAATTAACTTAATATTAAACACATAATAAACTTTCAGGCAAAAAATAAACATAGAACTAACGCGATACAAAATTCAAGGAATTTGTACAATATTAAATTTCCTTAATATTGAACTATTAAATTTATAAGATTAATTACATTTTCACCATCCATAAAATATTCTTAAGTAACGATGTCTAAAATAGCTTAATTACATCAAATTAATTAGAGAAATGCAAAATTATAAGTTTATTACAATAAATAACAATTATATATTGACATTATGCTAACTTAATTAACTAAGATTAATGAATGAAATTTAGTTTTAAAGTAATCAGTACATGACCAAAACGAGCCAATTGAGCTAAGTTGAGCTGGCTCAACCGAGCCCGGGCTTTGACCGTGCTTTAATCAAGCCGAGCTAAATTTTGACTGAAATAGAGGCGAGCTGAGCCGGGCTAAATGCAGGCGAGTCGAGCCTCGAGCCTGCTCGGCTCTTTGCCCATGCCTATATGCAAGATTTTGCCATCCTTTTCCAACTTACAATTTGTTATTACCTTTTTATTGTGAGAGCTATGGTTTTTTTGGATTATGCAAAGAATGTCTTAAGATCTATAAGCTTTAATTAAATGAATAAAGTTTATAAGAAATACATTTTTAGGTAAATTTCATAGTTTTTTATTTATTTTTATTTTTTATAAATGAGTATGGATTCATGAATTTCTTTTAAGAAATGGGTTCAAGGTGTAAGGTTCATAAATCTTTTAGAGATAAAGAAATTTTGAATGAAAAAGTTGTAACAATTATGTCTCTTTAATGAGACATTTAATGTGGCCCTCATATTATGGTAACAAATTATTTACCTTGTCTTCCAAGTAAATAATATTATAGCAGTTAATAACTTTGATTATGCATATTCTAAGCTTCTCATACGGTATGAGGAAAACATTTATTCAAAATTTTGTTTAGATGTCCTATTTTTATCTAGTAACCATATAAAGTCCCTAGGGCTAAAGTGTATTTGCTAATTTAATTTCACTTTACATTTTCAATCAACAAATTAGATCACTTCTAACTCCAGTGATACCCGAAATTGTGATAATTCAAAATGTAACCGGCTGTAAATTCAAAGCTAAACGTTTTATTATTCTTTTAGGTTAAACATACTTCAAATTTGGTAGAAGAAATAGGCTATTCACATTTATTGAACGACTATATAAAGGTATGTTCCCTAGCCTACCAATAAATAATTTTCCGCTGCGTTGGCTACTGTATGTGTTAGGTTAAATTCATAGAAGAAAAGCTATTCACACGACACTTGACCTTTACTGTGTCGTTTAGTGTCATATTCTGGTTAAAATTGTATGGACGGCGTGTTGGTGAAACTTCCGTCGATTTTTATGACGGTCGGCTGTAGATTGAAAATCTAGAAAGAAACTAACTTGCAAATTGTGGTCGTTGTCTCTGTTTGCTCGTTTGGGAGTTGGTCTGTAGTATGCATATGTAACATGTTATTTCTGGTCCGCAACAACCTTTTATGAATTTGGATTTGGATCTGAAATCCTATTCTAGATACAGATCTACACGTTAATAGTATACAAGCACTTATTAGATCAATATTTTGAAAAACATTAAGGTTTCGTTGTTTGCTATTCTGCGCTGACTCGTTCGTTAACTGATACTATTATTTATTGTTGCTTCTCACGGTTCCTTAAGTAGTAATTTCTGTTCAAGAAACCATTAGGTTTTTGCTTTAATGGGACAATTTGCAGTATGATGAATATGTTGATAGCCTTGCATCATTAAAGTTTTGTTTGTCAGCACGTTTTCCAAGATCTAATGCCGTCACTGGATATTAGAAGTTGAACCCAATATTTGGTAACAATTTTAGTCACGTATTTTGAACTTCTACTCTTCCTATTCATTTGATAAAACTGACGAGATTTTCATTAAGCCCTGAAACTAGTAGCATATTGATTTTTAGTATGTCTTTCATCATGTTCTGATGTTTGGAAAGTTTGGCTACTGTTTCACGTATTTCATATACATTAATTAAGTTTTATTGTAAAATTAGTCACTTATTATGTAGTTATATGAGCATTCTGCCTATACTCCGGATGTCTACTTTTGAAATCAATCAACATTCTGAATAAGTTGATTATTTGGGTCTAGACATTATACTGTAAGATGTCAATTTTGGTTTTTCTTTTATCTTGTGCTTAGGACTAGCCAAAGCATCTCAAGTACTTGATGTAAAAGAAATTAAGTTGTTTAATCACATAAAGTTTAGTGGTTAAAATTATAATGACATCTACGTTGTTCAATTATCTCATTAAAATGGTAACCCGGCCTCCCAGGGAGGTAACTATTTTTGTGAGATTAATTGGAACGAGATGGTAAACCTTTCAGTTTGAAAATTATCCTATGCCCACAGGTACGAATTGTTTTCTAGTTTTATTTTGGTTTACTGGTCTAATAAAGTTAAGTAAATTTTGTGCATGTGTGGCAACCTCTGCCCACGGGAAGGTCTTGAATTTACTTAGAATCGGTATTTACTCGATTCACTTTGACGGTTTATACTTCATAGCTTATGTGTGCATCCTTGTTTTGCAGTTTACATAGCTTTTCCCATTGCCATCTTTAACGAGAATGCTCGTCTTCCGATGCTGTCTGGTGACAACTTTACTGAATGGAAGGAGAAAGTCCTTCTTACTTTAGGGTGCTCAGATTACGATAAATTGGATCGGATTTTGCTGTTTTTTTTTCTGCAGTACCTCGACGTGACATGAGCGTGAAAGGGGTTCAAGATGGGAGCGATCCAATCGCTTGAGCTTGATGCTCATAAAGGCTCATATAAGCCAAAGCATTAGGGGTTCCATCCCTGATAGCGATAAGGTCAAAGCTTACATAAAGGCAATAGAAGAACAATTTGTAAGCTCTGACAAGGCACTGGCCAGCACCCTTATGAGGAGGCTCTCAAGTATGACCTTTGATAGAAGTCGTACAGTGCGTGAGCACATTATGGAGATGAGAGTCATTGCTGCTAAACTCAAGTCCCCTGAGGTTGATATATCTGCATCATTTCTTGTGCATTTTATCCTCAGCTCTCTTCCTGCGGAATAAGGTCCGTTCAAGATATCTTACAATACACATAAAGATAAATGGTCAATCAATGAACTCCTGACCACGTGTGTTCAAGAAGATGAGAGGTTGAAGCATGAGATACCTGAAAGTGTTAATTTGGTGACTCGTGATAAGAGAAATGCGAAGAAGGGAAAAAGTGTTCCTATGAAGAAGAAAGGCATTGTTGATAAAGATTCTTGTCGTTTTTGCAGAAAGAAGGGACACTGGAAGAAAGATTGCCTGAAATACAAGAAATGGCTTAAGAAGAAAGGTAATTTTACCTTTGTATGTTATGAATCTAATTTTATTGAAGTTTCTGATAATACATGGTGGATCGATTCTGGTTCCACAACTCATATTGCCAAAACCATGCAGGGTTTTCCAACTCTAAGGAAGCCGATGGGAAGTGAACAAGAAGTTTATTCTGGCAATGGTATGCCATCAACTGTGGAAGGCATGGGGACTTATAGGCTTATTTTAAAAGAAGGTTTTCAATTAGATTTAGAAAAAACTTTTCATGTTCCATCGTATTCTAGAAATTTAATTTCTCTTTCAAGACAATCAGTTGCTGGTTATGATTTCAATTTTATTATTCTTCAGTGAAACTTTTGAAAGATAATAAAGTTATTGGTTTTGGAAATTTGGATGGAAGATTATTTAAATTTGAGCTAGACCCCACGATTGAGTGTAATGTTTTAACTCTACATGATAAAGAAATTGGCACTAAGAGATGTATTATTAATAAGAACTCATCAAGTCTTTGGCACAAGAGATTGGGATAGATCTCAATTGACAGAATCAAAAGGTTAGTTAATGATGGAGGTCTAGAAGCTCTTGATTTTTCTGACTTTGGGACTTGTGTAGACTGCATAAGGGGTAAGCAGACCAACAAATCCACTAAAGGTGCCAAAAGGAGTTCTCAATTGCTTCAGGTCATACATACAAATATTTGTGGACCTTTTCCTACCCCTTGCTTAAATGGTGAAAGATATTTTATCTCGTTTATTGATGACTATTCAAGGTACGTGTATCTCTATTTTCTGTTTAACAAATCAAAGCACTTGATGCTTTTAAAGTTTACAAAATAGAAGTACAGAAACAAACAGGAGCTCAGATCAAAATTGTAAGGTCTGACATGGGTGGAGAATATTATAGTAGGTACACAGATAAGGGACAAGTTAAGGGTCCATTTGCTGAGTTCCTTGAAAGTGAAGGTATAATTGCCCAATATACCATGCCAGGAACACCACAACAAAATGGTGTGGCAGAAAGAAGGAACCGGACATTAATGGACATGGTAAGAAACATGATTAGCAGACCAAGTTTACCTTTATCCTTATGGAGTGAAGCCTTAAAAACCATTGTGTATATTTTAAATAGGGTTCCATTCAAGGCTGTCCCCAAGACGCCTTTTGAATTATGAAAAGGATGGAAACCTAGTTTAAATCATTTACACATTTAAGAATGTCTAACTGAGGCGAGGGCTTATAACCCACATTTTAAAAAGTTGGATGAAAGAACAATAAGTGGTTTCTTTATAGGCTATGCGATTAACTCTAAAGGATTTAGGTTCTATTGTCCTTCTCATTCTCCTAAATTTGTTGAGGCTAGAAATGTTAAATTTCTTGAGGAACATGAAGTAAGTGGGTGTGGTTCGACTCAAGTGGTGGAATTGCAAGAGATAAGGGAACCACCTATAGTACCTTTATATATTGGGGAACTTGAATGTAGTTCAAAAAAATTCTCATGAATTGTCTGAACAGCAACAAGTTCAAGAGCTACCACCATATGAGGAGCCACATGAAGATCAACCCGCTATACCTGAACCCATTGAAGGAGTGTCTGAACCGGTGGGAGTAAGAAAATCCTCAAGAGTTTGCAAGCCAGCAATTTAAATAGGGTTACATCCAAGGCTGTCCCCAAGACGCCTTTTGAATTATGAAAAGGATGGAAACCTAGTTTAAGCCATTTACACATTTGAGGATGTCTAACTGAGGCGAGGGTTTATAACCCACATTTTAAAAAGTTGGATGAAAGAACAATAAGTGGTTTCTTTATAGGCTATGCAGTTAACTCTAAAGGATTTAGGTTCTATTGTCCTTCTCATTCTCCTAAATTTGTTGAGGCTAGAAATGTTAAATTTGTTGAGGCTAGAAATGTTAAATTTCTTGAGGAACATGAAGTAAGTGGGTGTGGTTCGACTTAAGTGGTGGAATTGCAAGAGATAAGGGAACCACCTGTAGTAGCTTTATATATTGGGAACTTGAATGTAGTTCAAACAAATTCTCATGAATTGTCTGAAGAGCAACAAGTTCAAGAGCTACCACCATATGAGGAGCCACATGAAGATCAACCCGCTATACCTGAACCCATTGAAGGAGTGTCTGAACTGGTGGGAGTAAGAAAATCCTCAAGAGTTCGCAAGCCAGCAATTTCTAGTAACTTGTTTTATACCTTCAAGAATCTGATCATGATATTGGACTAAAAGATGATCCATGCTCTTTTTTCACAAGCCATGAGTGGAGAGAACTCCACACTTTGGTATGATGCCATGAAAGAAGAGTTGGAATCTATGGCCAAGAATAAAGTCTGGAATCTAGTTGAATTACCAGAAGGAGTCTTTACTATAGGATCCAAATGGGTTTTAAAACCAAAAGAGATTCATCTAGTAATATTGAACGATATAAAGCCAGACTTGTAGCCAAGGGTTTCATTCAAAAGGAAGGGTTACCATGAAACCTTTTCTCCAGTTTCAAAGAAGGATTCATTAAGAATAATCATGACATTAGTAGCTCATTTTGATTTATAGCTACATCAAATGGATGTGAAAACGGCTTTCTTGAATGGAGATCTTGAAGAGAAGGTATACATGCGTCAGCCTGAAGGTTTTTGTGATAAGGATAATAGTCACCTTGTTTGCAAGTTGAATAAATCTATTTATGGACTAAAACAGGCTTCTCGCCAATGGTATATTAAATTTCATAATGTTGTTTCTTCATTTGGATTTACAGAGAACATCATTGATCAGTGTATATACCTTAAGATAAGTGGGAGCAAATATATTTTCCTAGTCTTATATGTCGATGATATTTTACTTGCTAGTAGTGAGTTGGGATTGTTGCATGAGACAGAAAGCAGTTTATTATTCGAAATTTTGAAATGAAGAATATGGGTGAAGCCTCCTATGTCATTGGCATAGAGATTCACAGAGATAGATCTCAAAGATTACTTGGACTATCCCAAAAGGCCTACATCTGGAAAGATTTGGAATGAAGAACTGTTCACCTATTGCAACACCATCATTAAAGGTGACAAATTCTCATTGAATCAATGTCCACAAAATGCATTGGAACAAGAGCAAATGAAAGGCATTCCTATGCTTCGCTTGTTGGGAGTCTTATGTATGCACAGGACTGCACTAGACCTGATATAGCCTTTGCAGTAGAATGCTTGGCAGATATCAAAGTAACCCTGGTCTTGATCATTGGAAAGCTAGTAAAATGGTTTTGAGATATTTGCAAGGGCCCAAGGATGTCAAAGTCACATACAAATATTCTGATTCATTGGAGGTCATTGGATATTCAGACTCTGATTTGGGTGGATGCAAAGACTCTGGTAAGTCTACTTCTGGATATATTTTCCTTCTTGCTAGAGGTGCTATATCTTGGAGAAGTGTTAAGCAAACCATTATTGCAACATCCACAATGGAAGCTGAATTTATAGCATGCTACGAAGCTACATCACAGGCATTATGGTTAAAGAATTTCATTTCGGGCCTTAGAGTTGTTGATTCTATTGCAAGGCCATTGAGAATCCTTTGTGATAATTCAGCTGCAATTTTCTTTTCAAAGAATAATAAAAGTGGCAGCCGAAGCAAGCACATCGACATAAAGTATTTGATGGTTAGAGACTATGTCAAGAAGCAAGATGTGAGTTTTGAACATGTTAGTACTACTTTGATGATTGCTGATCCTATGACTAAAGGTTTACCAGCTAATGCTTTCAAGGATCATGTAACCCGTATGTTCTTAGTAACTCAGTTTAGTCTTGCTTTGTTATCTAACATTCTGTCTAGACACTATCGTTTCTTTGTTATACATGACAGTGCCCATTTTGGTTTTCATGTATTATGTTGTGATCATTGGATCAATTAAGTTGGACTCTGAATGACTTATATTAAGTTTATTCATAAAGTTGTTGGACATTTTGTTAGAATATATTATACATCGTAATACATGGAAGGAAGTGTTTGTTTAAAAGCATGACCGCCATGATTCGTGTAGTAATGTGTTCTAGTTAAAGTGATTGTTGCATAACAATTTAGTCAAGTGAATAAACTTTATGACCATCACGCATAAAGGATTATCTGATTTTTAATATGTGGACCAAGTGGGAGAATGTAAGAATTACATGTCTCTTTAATGAAACATTTAATGTGGCCCACATATTATGGTAACAAATTATTTACCTTGTCTTCCAAGTAAATAATATTATAACAGATAATAACTTTGATTATGCATATTCGGAAGTTTCCTTGATGAGAGGAAACATTTATTAGGTGTCCCTAGGGTAACCATATTTTATGGAGAAGTCCCTAGGGCTAAAGTTATTGCCTAAGAGTCCCTAGACTACCTATAAATACGCCTGTGACTCCATCAGTCCAGTATTCTGAAATTGTGATAGGCATAGGCTAGAAAGCTCTATGCGTTTTACTATTCTTTTAGGGTTACAACTTCGATGCTAGAAGAAAAGCTATTCACGTGACACTTGAACGACTATGGCTGAAGGTATGTTCTGATTTAATTTCCCGTTGCGTTGGCTCTGTGTATGTGTTAGAAATTCAACAAAAGTAACAAAGTACTTAAATTAATGTGTGTGTGTGTCTATATATATATATATATATATATATATATATATATATATATATATATATATATATATATATATATATAAAATCGTAAAAATAGTGTATATAATTTGTCAGTTTGGTTTGATTTTTCTTCGATTTAGTTTTTACAAAAATCAAACCAAATATTATCTATTTTAAAAATAAAAAGTCAAACCAAACCAAATCAAATCCTAACAACTATCACTTTACTTAACCGGTTTGGTTCGGTGTACAGTTTGAATCGATTTTTAACCGAACAGTATGAGGAGGCCGTTCAGTTTTGTTGAAATTTTGCTTTGACTGGTCACTGAGGAATGATATGAGATGCCCATTTTTTAGCAAGTGTGCCAATTCGAGCCTCAAATGTTTTCAGTCATCTGTTTGGTAACCATTAGTTCATGAAAGTCGCACCAGAACTCTTGATTCCTCTTAATGGGGTCTAATCTCATCTCCCTCGGCGATAGAACTTTATCTCCCGAGTCTCTCGTACATTCTATCAACTCCGATAGTATTTGTATTTAGGATCAAGGGCAAGTTGATTGTAATGACTGCAATTAACCACTAAATGCTATATGGGGGATATTAAAAAATATTGAAAGCGAAAATATAATTTAAAAAGTTTTGGATGGCTGTTGTGTATATTAATTTTTAATAATCCTACTCGGTACTTCCTCACTCCTTGAGTATCTTTTCATCATGCATTTATCTTTATATACTAGTATATGTAGATGATATATTAGTATTTAGTAAAGATATTAAAGAACATCTAGGACATTTACAGACTATTTTAGATTATTTGTAGAAAACGGAATAATAATTAGTAAAAAGAAGATGGAATTATGTAAAAATTAAATAAATTTCTTAGGAGTAGTATTAGGAGATGGGAAAATTAATTACAACCCCATATAGCTAAAAAAGCTTTAGAAATGCCAGATAAATTAGATAATATTAAAGAATTACAAAAAAACAATTAAGGCTTCTCCTTGTTCAAATGTTCTAGGTAGTCTTCGTCTTGTTGTACTAGGTGAACCTTCATCTTGACTTTTTGACGAAGTGTCAGCCATTAATGGATTTGATGAGTCTTTACCCGCTACCGTTTGATCCGAACTAGCTGTGTCTCTATCCGATACAGTAGATTTCATTGCATTCATTGGGGAATGCACACCCTTCTCATCCATTTTGTCTTGAGATGGAAAACTCTATGATTGGGCTAGTTCGAATTTTACTGCCTGGAGTCTGTGTTCTAACATTCTCTCCACGAGCCTTGTCTTTTCTTGTATCAAAGTCTCATTCTTCTGGTTTAACCTCTTGAATGCTTCAGTCATAGATGAGCAGTGGTCACAAAAAATTACTTTGTCTGTGTCTTTCTGGATATTGTATTGAGGGGTCTCCTCTGGATTTTGTCCGAGTCCTGGAGAAATATAATAATTTGGTCCTAATATTTCTCTAGCATAATCTAATGCCTCTGTGAAATCATTAAAACCTTTAAAAAGAGGCTTTTCTTTATTTTTTATTGAATCAATAACTTCTATCAAGGTTTGAAAAATAATGTTGTATTGCCATGTATTACCACATACTCCCTCCGTCTCAAAAAGCTTGTCCTAGTTTGACTTGGCACAGAGTTTAAAAAGTAAAGGAAGAAGTTTGAAATGTGTGGTCCAAAACAAACCTTAGATATTTGTGTGGCTGTAAATCATCTCATAAAGTTAAATTGTTTCTAAATATAGAAATGTGCCAATCTTTTTAGGACAAACTAATAAGGAAAGTAGGAAAATCTTTTTGGGACAGAGGGAGTAATATTTAAATCTTTTTTCTTGGTTTTTGTCTGTAAAATATTGGCATATGTGACTATAAAATATTTTGTGTCTTTTTTATTATATGCTAACCAAAAATTTTCTACTAAATATTTTTGTTGTCTGTCTATTACACATTCTGCTAATATTCTGAATGACGTATTTGAAGGTGGAAAAGATACCAAGTTATGCTTTCCAAACCATATTTTGTCTATAATAGTATCGTCTACCGAAGCTTGCGGTTTAAAATGAGGATTTACCTAATACTGTCTGATTATATATGTCTAAGGGTAAGGCTTGGATGCTGATGTGCCGTGAAATAACGGCACATTCAATGCAAATTTCTTAGGCTTTTGTGACTCTTCAAGCACTTTTGGTGTTACTTTTCGTATGTTTGTGTTGATTTGTAGGATAACAGGTTCAGAGAGCATAATGAAGTAAAACAAGCCAAAATAGAAGAAGCATAACCTGCGAGTCGCAGGTCACACATGCCAGACGCATGTGCTGCAGCAAGTGCGTGCAGAGATTTTGGAATTTTAAAGAAATTGGCTGCAGCATCTGCGAGACGCAGGTGCCACCTGCGAGATGAATCCAAGATCACATCTGTTGCAAGTGACCTACCCAAAGTGCAAGACATGCGAGAGCTGTGTACCACATGCGGTTCGCAGGTTGCACATGCGACACAACCTGCAGCATGCAGGCAGGCGCGCAGTGATATTTTTGTCCACAAATTATTTCCGTTTTGGAAGGCTATAAATACTCTCCTAGGATTTTGTAAAAGACATTCCACACTTTATTTTAGTTGTCTTTTTGTGGAAGCTCATTGATTATTGGTTGTTGAGACTTTAAAGAGGAATCTTCCACTTTTGTTGTCATCTTCCATTAACTTTGTAAGCATTTATGAATACTTTATTTACCTTTGTATTTTACTTAATGGAAATGAGTAGCTAAACCCATTAGCTAAGGTTGTGGGACCAAATGTGTTAGTTATGTGATTGAGTTTCATATTTAAACCTTATTTATATGTTAATGTTGCATTCTATCAACTCTTCATGCCTTAATGTCTCTTAATGGTTGCAAACATTATTTGTGCCTATGTACTTTTACTTTGCTTGAGAAAGAAAATGAAAGTTAGGAAAATAGTTAGATAGCAAGGATTTGGGTCATTAAATCCATCTAATAGCTTGAGCTAGAGATAGGAAAGCTAACTTGAAGCATAATGGGTGTTCACATTTTCCATATTCTAAGGCTTGAGAAAGCTTAGTAATGATATTTATCAATTTGGTTGAGAGACTTTTGATAAAATTACGTAGCCCATGTTTAATCGCATCTAGACATTTAAAGAAGTTGAATTGGTATCCATTTGCATTACTTTCCATTGAAACCGCAACCTTAGTCCCTTACCAATAGTTTACATTTTATAATAACAACTCTTAGATATTAATGATCAAACTTCAAACCAATCATTATTATCTTCCCCTCTCCCTTGAAATATAGACTAATAGTCGAGCGTTACACGTAGCAAGTATATTTCTTCATTGTATTCTCTGTGGAATTCGACCCCAAGCTTGTTGGGTTTTATATTTGACAACGACCGCTTATCTCCTAATATTAAAGGTGTAATTTAGGGGTATCAAATTTTGGCACAGTTGCCGGAGAATATGGTCTAGAAATTTACCAATTAGTGCAAAACTCTACTTTTAGTCTTTATTTCTTTTCTTATTGTGGTTTGTTGTTGTGTTGACTTAGGTGCAATGGGGGATAATAACTCTGATGATGAAATGATTGTGGAGCTGGGTGATGCAGCTGCTATTTGCCCACCTCCAGTCCGTTTCCTTGTTAACAATACTATGTTGCATCTGCTCAACACTAAGGGCTTATTCGGGGGTCTACCAACGGATGACCAAAATAGGCACATAAAGAACTTTCTTGGGGTTTGTATTACTAATGTGCATCCAAATGTCTTCGCCGAGATGGTCAGGTTGAGGCTATTTCTGTACTCTCTCATGGGCGAGGCCACCGCCTGGTTGGATGATCTTCCAGCCTGGTCTATTACTACTTGGGAGGAGTTAACTTAAGCATTCCTCAAGAAGTTCTTCCCTCCTTCCCGGATATTACAACTCCGTGATGAAATCAACAACTTTCATCAACTTCCGGTTGAGGATCTACACGATGCTTGGACTTATTTCAAAAAGAAGGTTAAGAGTTGTCCAAAGCATGGGTTTCTCGATAGTGTTCTTCTCCAAACATTCTACCGGTCACTTGATATGGTCAACAAATCGGTAGCCAATAATATGTGGGTGGGTCCATGATGGAAAACTCTTATGTGGTGATGAGTGCTCTCCTAGATAAATTGACCGAGACCAACAAAGCATGGCACACTAGGGAGTCGGAAGTGGTTGAAGGAGGTCCTTCCAAAATTATCTTGTCTCGAGAGGCAATCAAGAAGGAAGAAGAGAGAGATGAGAGCATGGCAAAGTTGGTTACTCAAATGGATCTTCTCACGAAACATGTGTTGGGTGGAGGCTCCAAGTGAGTTAATGCGGTTGGATCTTGTGAAGGGGATTCTATGGATGAGCAATGCTTCCAAGTGTGTGAGGAGGAAGCCAACTTTATAAACAAACAAGTGGGGGGTTCCGTCCAAACTACTAAGGTCCTAATTAAGGATCATGGAGGCAAGGTCAAGAGAATCAAGGTTGGAACAAAGATAGTGGAAATAAAGGGTGGAACAAAGATAATGAGAATTCTCATTGGCGGGACAACAATCAAAGTGGTTACAACAACAATCAAGGTGGTTACAACAACAATTACAACAATCACCGAAGCTCAAATACTTATGTCCCACCTAAGGGGAACCAAATTATTTCAAGCCAACCATCCACTAGCGACCCCGCTAGTTCCAAAATGGAGGATATGCTATCAAGAGTTTTGGAGAAAGTGGAGTCAACCGAGTCCTTTTGCAAAGAAATGTGGCAAGTTGTTACGTCCCGTATTTTCATGCCTTGGAAAGCGTGCGAGTTAAATGCACTAGTAACTGAAACGAGGTTATCCCCCAAGCTTATAGGTGGTTAGAGTGATTATGGATGTATCATAAGGATTAGAAGTTAAACAAATTGAAGGAAATACGTTTCGTCAAGATTCAAAATTTATTCGAATAAAATACGGTCCAAGCTGTAATACCCCGTATTTTTGGACCAAGAAATTGAACCGTCCAACATGAGCGGTTTTACCGAGGCCGTAGGATTTGGTTATATTCAAGCATGAAAATCAAGAACTTGGTGTATATGAGGAAGGAAGTCCAAAAATAATTTAGGCCTTAATAAGTGTGACCACGGTGATTGAGAATAATATTTTGTGTGTACCGAAAGGGGCTATGGACTAGTGCTACGTCAGATAATCATGGAAATGAGTATATGAAGTGTATTAAAAATAATTGGTATTAAAGTGAATTGAGATCAAGAAAGTAATTATGGTATTAAGTGGGATTAAATGAATAAGTACTATTAGCAAGTTGCCACATGGCATTAGATAATTAAAAGGGTGGCATTATGTGTTGAAATAGGGACTTGATGAGTCATTAAAACATGTAATGCATGATGACTAATAAAAAGAATTTTTGACCAGCCAAGGCACACGTGTAAAAGGGCAAAGGACCCTTATATGGCTGTTCATTTTTATTACACATAGAAAAGAGAGGAAGCTTCATCTTCCATAGAACAGCAACCAATTTCCATGGAGCAGCAACAGCTCATATAGAAAGGAACAGCAACGTCCTTGCTCCTCCTCTTTTTGGAAAATTTATTTTCTTTTCTTTTTACTTCCAGGAAAAAAAAAAGGGGGGTGCTGCACGTTGGTATTTATATATAGATACATATACAGATTTCAAAACATATTAAATGGGGAAATATCTCTTTATGAAGATATGGGCAGCAACGTTATTCAATTTTGTATCGGGTTTCATTCACCGCTTGGATCTCGTTGTTCCATTTTGTCGTGTCGTTGGACCGGGACTTTCGTCAAAGTGAAGTAAGGGAGAAGAAGAGTAGTTCTTGGCATATAAGGTAAGAAATCCTCTCTCCTAGATATATTTAATTTCGTCCAAGTTATAGCTAAATTGTGGGATGGGAACTACGAGAATTATGCCGCAAATCGTATAAGTCGTTGTGGTTGTTGTCGTGTAGGTTGTTGGTGGTTGATTGAGTTATTTATGGGCTGGAATTTAAAGATTCGATATGGTTATTTCTGTTATCGTTGTTGTTGGTATTGTTGTGATAATCGGAGATTAATTGGAAGTTCGGGCTAGGCGAGTTATATAGAGGAAATGCTGCCCGATTTCCGTTAAGTTCTTAACTAATCAAAATACTAATCAAGAAAGTATGAACTAAGAAGTGATTCCCATAAGTGATTGGTTGTAGATTTATAAGTTTGGGAAGTCGTAGTTTATTAATAATAGTGTTACTTTCATATTAAATAGGCTAAAGGGGCGACGAAGCAAGCTTGGTTACGGTTGATCTACGACAGGTATGTAAAGTTATCCCTTCTTTCATTTGGCATGATCTATATGAAATAAACCGATGACGAATGTATAAGCTCTTATTCTTAGAGACACTAGGATGGCTAATGTCCTTGACCTCTATAAGCTATTTCATATTATCTTGATACGTGTCTATGATTCTAGAAGTCCTATTTGATATACTCCATAATGACATTCGAAGGGTACTTGACATGACTGTCGTCTTTGGTATTCAAATGTTAGTTCATTCTTCTTACTCTATTGAGTCTCAGATGATGATACAGTTTGCATATGGTTGCTCATGATATTCTACTCGTGCATGCTGTTAATATATTATTCACCGAGTCCCGGACGGTATGTTTTTCGTGCACGCATTTCATCGCATTGTTCACCGAGTCCCTTACTGTAGGCCGGGTACGGTATATATATATGATATGATGATATGATGATGTGATGATGGCACCGGGTCCCAAGATGGGCCGGGCATGGTATACATGTATACGACTTATTCACCGAGTCCATAATGGGCCGGATATGATATATGATATAGCTATGCATGATTTTCATCCCATAAGGCACAGGTACAGTGATTTCTTGATTGTCATACTTGGCTCCTATGATCCCTATTTCAGTTATGATCTTCCTTATTGTATTTCATGCTTTATATACTCGTACATATCTCGTACCGACCCTTTCGGGGGGCCGCGTTTCATGCCCGCAGGTACAGATACTCAGATCGGTGATCCTCTAGCTTAGGATTTCTACTCTCTGTCTTGGAGTGCTCCATTGTTCCCAGTCCTAGACTTTTTTTTGGTACAAATCTTTTGATGTATATTTATATTTATCCGTGGGTACGGCGGGGCCCCCGTCCCGTCATATTTCACTATTGATACTCTTGAGGTCCGTAGACATATGTGTGGGTTGTATATAGATGTTGTTCGTATATAGGCAACCGTGTCAATATGACTTATTTTGGGATGTTCCCGTCTTGTAAAGTCTCCATATTGTCCTTAGTTTCACTTTCGGCTTGCGTATTATGTTATGCTTGATCAGTTGTGACTCCTCGTTAGAGATATATATATATATATATATATATATATATATATGACGTTCCGAGATAACATCTTGTCTTTGCAAGCTCCCATATCGTGTTTAGTTTCGCAACACTATATCTAACAGGTACGTATATGAGTGTCCAACTCGGGCACTAGTCATGGCTCACGGGGTTGGGTCGTGACACAAGTGGTGAGCTCTCATTCCACTTCCATTAAACAAATTCAGTCACAGCTTAGCTAAATCTCAGCTCAACTCAATCAAAGACAAAAGGGCACACTCCCTAGTGAGACGGTTGCAAATCCGGTAAATGATGAACACAAATGCAATGCAATCACTACTAGGAGTGGGAAAACAATTGGGGTAGAAGAGTTGGTGATGAAAAAGGGATTGGTTGATGAAGCGGATATTGTTGAAGAGCCAAGGGTCAATGAATAAGAAATAGAGATGAAAAAAAAAGCGGGCTACTATTGAGAAGCCCATTGTTATTGAATATGTTCCCGAAGGTGATGAAGTGCCGAAAGGCGAGAAAGTGGTAGAGGAGATTCCCAAAGCTTTAAAGCCTATTCCTAAACCTCCTCCTCCATTTCCTCAAATATTGGCTAAGAAAGCGGATGATGGCAAATTTTTCAAGTTCATAGAGAAATTGAAACAACTTTCAATTAACCTCCCATTGGTGGAAGCACTTGAACAAATGCCCGAGTATGCAAAATTCATGAAAGATCTTGTAACCAAGCGAAGGCATTAATGGGAGGTACACATCACTATAGCTCTATTGTAACAAAAACTTTGGTTCAAAAGAAAGAAGATGCGGAGCTTTCACCATTCCTTGCACAATTGGGATGTACAAATTTGCAAAGGCCTTATGTGACCTTGAAGAATGCATCAACTTGATTCCTCTTGCTATCTTTAATAAATTGGATTTAGGAACTCCCCAACCCACAACTATGAGGTTGCTAGTAGTGGATAGAACTGTAAAGAAATCGGTGGGTATTCTTTATTATGTGCTCGTGAGAGTTGACCGATTTATTTTTTCGGCCGACTTTGTGAGTTTAGATTGTGAAGTTGATTTTGCAAGTGCCCATAATCTTGGAAAGACCTTTCTTAGCTACGAGGCGTGCTCTTATAGATGTGGAGATGGGTGATTTAAAATTTAGAATGAATGATGAAGGGATCACTTTCCATATTTGCAAGTCAATGAAACAACCGGCGGATATGAGTATTGTGTCGGTTGTTGATATAATTGATGAAGCTATGGAGACAACCGTTGAGCATGAACATGTGGGTGAGATTTTGGCAGTGGTGATAATGAACTATGAGGGGAAAATGAATAAGAATTCGAGGAAACGGTAAATGGATTGGTGGGGTTGGGTACATACAAATACAATCCCAAAAAGCTTAATCTTGATCTAGAAAACCGTGAGAAGCCTCCCACCTTGGAACTCAAACCTCTTCCTTCACATATGAATTCCTTGGACCAAACAACACTTTGCCCGTGATAATCTCCGTTCGGTTGAAGGATGAATAAAGAGAGCGACTAATGGTGATCTTGAGAAAGTACAAAAAGGCAATTGGGTGGTGTATTTCGGATATTCAAGGAATTCCTCCCGGAATTTGCACCCATAAAATCCAACTTAATGAAGATTATGAATCTAGTGTTGACCACCAAAGGAGGTTGAATCCTCCTATGCAAAAAGTGGTTAAAGAGAAAATCATCAAGTGGTTAGATGTCGGTGTTGTGTACCCGATAGCGGATAGCCTATGGGTTAGTCCGATTCAACGTGTACCCAAAAAGGGTAGGATCACCGTTGTTCCAAATAAGAAAAATGAATTGATTCCAACTCGTACGGTTACCGCTTGGAGAGTGTGCATGGACTATAGAAAGCTGAATCGATGGACAAAGAGGGATCATTTCCCAATGCTTGTCACGGATCAAATGCTTAATAGGCTTGCAGAAAGAGATTTCTATTGCTTCTTAGATGGCTACTTGGGGTACAATCAAATCACTATTGCCCCGGAATATCAAGATAAAACCACATTCACTTGTCCCAAGGGGACTTTTGCTTTCAAGAGAATGCCATTTGGGTTGTGCAATGCTCCCGCAACTTTCCAACGTTGCATGATGTCCATCTTCTCCGACATGGTTGAGGAGTCCATTGAAATCTTCATGGATGACTTTTCCGTAGTTGGGGACTCCTTTGATGATTGCTTGGGGAATCTAGCTCAAGTATTAAAAAGATGTGAAGAAACCAACTTGGTGCTCAATTAGGAAAAATGTCACTTCATGGTAAGAGAAGGCATAGTTTTGGGGCACAAAATTTCGGAGAAGGGGCTTGAGGTTGATCAAGCCAAAATTGAAGTTATTGTTAAGCTTCGTCCCCTAATCTCCGTCAAAGGTGTTCGAAGCTTCCTTGGGCATGTCGGATTTATCAAAGGTTCGTCAAGGATTTCTCAAAAGTGGCCAATCCTCTTTGCAAGCTATTGGAGAAAGAATTAAAATTTGTATTTGATGATACTTGCTTAAAGGCTTTTAATTGTTTGAAAGAGAGACTCACATCGGCCCCTATCATTATCGCTTTGGATTGGTCTAAGCCCTTTGAGCTCATGTGCGATGCAATTGGGTTTGTAATAGGGGCCGTGCTTGGCCAAAAATGTGAAAAGATCTTTCATCCAATTTACTATGCAAGCAAGACTCTCAATGGGGCCCAATTGAACTACACGGTCATTGAGCAAGTGTTGCTTGCCATTTTCTTTGCTTTTGACAAGTTTTGTACATGCTTGTTGCGAACCCATGTAGTTGTTCACACCGATCATACAACTTTATGTTACCTCATGACAAAGAAAGATGCAAAGCCGAGGTTGGTACGTTGGGTCCTTCTCTTGCAAGAATTTGACTTTGAAGTCAAGGATAGAAAGGGGTGAGAAAATCAAGTGGCGGACCATTTGTCTCGTCTTGAAGAAGGTGAGAGGCCATCGGATGGCCTTGAAATCAATGAATCATTCTCGTATGAACAAGTGATGGTGGGGTCATTCCATGGTATGCCGACTTTGCAAATTATCATGCTAGCGACATCATGCTGGATGATTTGAACTTCCACTAAAAGAAAAAGTTCTTGAGTGACATCTGAAAATTCTATTGGGATGAGCCATATCTATTCTGAGTTTGTGCCGACAATATCATAAGGAGGTGCATACCCGAAGTAGAAATGATGCCCATCACTGAGGCTTGTCACTCATCACCCGTGAGTGGCCATCATAGTTGCTCAAGGACGGCGGCTAAGGTTTTTCAAATTGGCTTTTATTGACCAACAATCTATCAAGATGCCCATAACTTTATGAAAGTGTGTGATCAATGTCAAAGGCAGGGGGGCATCTCAAGAAGGCATGAGCTACCAATGACACCGATTCTTGAAGTTGCATTATTTGATATTTGGGGAATTGATTTTATAGGTCCATTTGTGAGTTCCTATAATAACAAGTACATTCTTGTGGCAGTGGACTATGTGTCCAAATGGGTGGAAGCCGTCACTCTTCCTAATAATGAAGGAGGTCTCACCGCATTCTTGAAGAGGTATATTTTCTCAAGGTTTGGACTCTAAGGGCAATCATTACTGATGGGGGCTCTCATTTTTGCAATCGGTAATTCAAGACTCTTCTTAAGAAGTATGGAGTTAAGCATCGAGTTGCCACCCCTTACCATCCCCAAACAAGTGGACAAGTTAAAGTGTCGAATAGGGAGATCAAGAGCATACTCTCCAAAACAGTGAATGCTAATCGGACCGATTAGTCAAAGAAATTGGATGATGCTCTATAGGCTTACCGAACGGCTTATAAGATACTAATTGGCATGTCTCCTTATCAATTGATGTTTGGAAAAGCTTGTCATCTTCCGGTGGAACTTGAACGTAAGATATTATGGGCCTTGAAAAAGTTGAATCTAGAATGGGTTGATGCCTCAAACATGAGGATGGAACAACTTAATCAGCTTGATGAATTCCGATTAGAGCTTATGTTAGCTCTTCACTCTACAAGGCTTGCACAAGCACGTCCATGATAAGAAGATATTGCAAAGAGAATTTAGCCCAAGAGATCGTGTATTATTTTTCAACCCAAAGCTCCGGTTGTTTCCTGGAAAATTGAAATCCAAATGGTCCGGTCCCTTTGAAGTAACACAAGTATTCCCGCATGGAGCGATGATGTGCCGTGAAATTATGGCACATCTAATACTTTTTAACTCTAAGTTTTACTTGTTTTCGAGTAAGTTTGTGCTAGTTTGATGTGTTTTGTGTATGCTGCAGGTATTTAGAAGTGGAATTGCCAAAACATCTAATACTTTTTAACTCTAACGTTGTTACCCATTGTATTGTATTATCGTTACTACAAGTACAATGTTTGTTTTGATTGTTATTTAAAATGTATCGTATTGTATTGTTAAATTCCGTCGTTACGTAACAATGAAAAGTCTTATTTTATGTAACAACGGGATTTGGTGTTATCCCATTGTTTACCTAATTTCTTTTTCCAATTATATCCTTACTTAATATTTTATAATCCTATTTTACCTTTACCCTATATTATCTAACTCCATCCAAATGCACTTGCCCTACGTCTCTCTTTTTTCCCTAGCTCGTCCATGTCTTTGTGTCCTACTTTTTAGAGAAAAAACTTTTGTGATTTTATAGTGTACTATTTTTAATTGCTCGGGTTTCTTCTCTTGTTTCGGAATTACATGTATTTCTTTTTGTCCATTACACAGTTTTTCATTAATTTTGTTAAAATTTGCATTTATTTAACAATTTAATATATTTACAATGCATTATTTTGCACAACTTAATAAATTCAATATTTCAATAGTTTAGGGCATTTTAGTAAACTTACCAATTACAATACGATACGACACGGTCAATCAAACAAACAAAAAAATGTTACTATACGATGATCTATCCAAACATTATATCTACGGGGAACGACGGTACAATACAATACTGTACGGTACAATACATTATGAAACGATGGATAACAACTATCCAAACAGAGTGTAAGATAACACACTGCTATGCACTTGTATGGACCGTCAACATGCTCGACGGTCCGTCCAGCATGTCATCAAATTGCACTGAGTAAAAGATCAGAGACTGGACAATATTGATGTAAAAAGACGGGAAGATTGACAGACCGTCAACATGATCGACGGTTCGTCGATGTACATTGACGGTTGAGGTTCTGCAGTTTGAAATTTGTCATCAGATCATCGAAGTGCACCGTCATCATTTGACGGTACCGTCAACATTCGACAGTACTGTCAACGTGCAAAGACGGTCCGTCGAGTTCCACGCCGACCTGGGACAGGATTAGTTTAATTCCAAGTTTTTTGACTTTTATAAATACTTGATTAGGTTTTATTTTTCAGATATCTGGAGTTTAAGACTTGTATTGAGTACTTTTGGGGTCTGAGTATTTTTCAAGGTTTTTCAGACAATCACATTCGTTTAACTTTCAGTTTTATTCGTAAGTTTCAATAACAATTTTAATTATGCAATCTTCAATCTTTTATTGTTTATTCATTGCCACGAGTAGCTAAACACCTTTACTGAGGTTGTGAACCCAAAGATGGGTGTTTTGTGATTGGGGAGTGTGATTGAAATATGCATAATGGATTGTTAGGATTTATTTGTTCTTCATTTTAATCATATAGTTAGTGGTTGCAAACATTAGCTAACGCCATAAATTTTGTTTATTTGGGAAAGTAACTAGGGTTTGGTAAGAACAAATAACGTGAAATCAAGGCGTTAACCCTTGTTTAATAAATTTACTTAGGAATAAGAGGAATTTACTTGGCATAATTAATCGTTCTTCATGTATACTTTCTTATCTTTGGGAAAAGCATAGAAAGAAATAATCTTTTCTTATTGGGAAATAGTCTAGATTCACATAGAGGTTAAGTGCATTCATACAATGATCCATTAGAAGTATATCAAGATCAAGATCCATGATCATACACTTTATCTGACGAGAACACAACCTTGGTTCTTTTTACTCATATATTTACAACCAATTACTAGTCACTTTAAGTTATTCCACAAACTAAAACTCTTATAAAACCTTTTTCTAGAATACACCAGGACCCAAGATTAGTATAAGTTTAGTAAACTTTTCACACCATATTCTCTGTGGGATTCGATCCCAACCTAGTTGGGTTACTATATTTGACAGCGTCCGCTTTATGCTATTAACTAGTGTAATTTGAGAGCAAAAATTTTGGCGCCGTTGTCGGGGAATACGATTTTGAAATTGCTAAATAGTGTTTACTCTTCTTAAAGTTTTGTCCTATTCCAACACACCTTGCTTGCTACCTTGTAAACCAGGTGATCATGGCAGATGATGCACTTCCAGTCGAGAACGTTTTTGGTGATGAGTCAGATTTGGAGGAAGACTTTGCATCTGTAATAATTCATCCTAGGTGGCTGGTGCTACTATTAAGTTTGAAACGTCCCTCTATCATATGCACAAACAAGAGGGATACTTTCGGAATGCAGTCGATGATGATCCTCACCAGTATATAACAAACTTTCTGGAGGTATGTTCTCATCATATCCAAAGGGGTGTGCCTCAAGAAGCCGTTCAGCTGAAACTCTTCAAACATTCATTATCTAGAGATGTGAGAAAATAGTTCACAAAGTTGCCCCGTAACTGTAATGCTACATGGGAAGAGATGGTCAAAGTGTTTCTCAGAAAGTGGTATCCCCCGAGTAAAAGAGCTGAGATTCGTGATCAGATTTACGATTTCAAATAACGTCACGGGGAGCAACTTTTCGAAGCTTGGGAGAGGTACACAGAATATTTGGATAGGAGTCCGAACCATGGTTTCCCAGATCATATCCTGAAGGAGAAGTTCTATAGAGGGTTGGATCCTATGACTCAAGCAATAGCCAATAGTGTTGCTGGTAGGTGTTTCATAAATAAGTCCTATGCTAGTATTACTGATACACTTTATCGATTGACTGCACACAGTCAAGCATGACATTCGAGTAATTCTGATGGTTTATCACTTGGGACACCATTGATCCAAAATATTGTGAAGGATAGCCAGGAGACACAACAGACATTGGCACAACTGGCGACTAATATCTCTTTACTGATGAAGAGGTTTGATGAGAGGTAGGCGAAGAAGGTAAACGTTTGTCAAGATATCTCAGGCATGCCGCCTGGAATGTACTAAGTCCAAGAGGGTCCATATCAAGAGGGTCCCCCTCCGCCAGTTGAAAATGTTCACTACGCAGACTACATAAATGGGGATATTCCTAGACTAATTCAGAGATACTTGAGACCTCAGTAAGGGCAAGGTGCATACAACAACAACCAAGGGAACTATAATAACAACTATGGTAGATCGAACCAAGGTAGATACAATAACAATAATGGTAACTTCGAAAAATAGAAGTTCCAAGCCTTACATTCCACCAAAAGGGCAGTCCAATAATCAAGGTAGTTTGAGGTTGGAGTCAATGCTTGAAAAAGTGATGGCAAGTCAGACGAATACTGAAAAGACATTATTTGGGCTATCAGAGACCGTGGTTTCTCACTCAGCGGCTATTCAAAACCTTTATCAGCAGATGCGTGATCTTTGTAAAGAGTAGTATCCTACTAAAAAGGGAGGACTTTCTAGTGATACTATTCCAAACCCTAAGGATAGAGGTGGTGGTTTGGAGCGTTCTTTTTCTATTTGCACGAGAAACGGTAAAATAATTCAAAGTACTAACAAGAAGGTGGTTGATCTAGATTCGATTAATGAGGAAGAAGTGGTGCAGTATGATGTGCCTAATGTGGATGATGAGGTCCGTGTTAAAGAGAAAGTTGCTGATATTCCAGATGTTGCTATTGATAGTAGCAAAGAGATGATAAAAGGGCTCTCCGCCCTTTGACTCAGATGTACAAAGCAAAACCTCCCTTTCCTCAGCGGTTGGCAAAGAAGAATGACGATGCTAAGTGTCAAACGTTCTATGATCAGTTGAAGCAGCTAACGGTAAATTTTTCATTCTTAGATGCTGTGAAAGAGATGCTCGAATTTGCTAAGTTTGTGAAAGACACCTTACGAAGAAGTGGTCTGTTCAACATGAGACAGTGAATTTAATTCACCACATGAGTTCGATTATTACTTCTACCGCAGTTAAAAAAAAAAGGGAGATCCAGGGGCGTTTATCATTCCGTGTAATATTAGGGATCATGCTTTTGCTTATTCTTTGTGTGATAATGGGGCGAGTATCAATTTAATGCCTCTTTCTATTTACGAGCAATACAGATTAGGAATACCTAGACCGACTTCTATGTGATTACAAATGGCGGGTAGATCCATCAAGAGGCCAGTTGGGGTAGTAGATGATGTGTTGGTACAAGTCGGTAAGTCCATGTTGCCTTACTGATTTCGTTATTATAGATTGTACTGTTGACAAATATATTCTCATCATCTTGGGAAGGCCCTTCCTTACTACGGCCAGAGAGCTTGTGGGCTCTGAAAAGAACGAAATCAAGTTCCGAGTGAATAATGAAGAGGTGACTTTCCAAGAAAGTAAGGGGATGAAGTTTTTAATTTCTTATGAGAATATCTGAGTTATTGATTTGTTTGATGGGATTTATGATGCTGTCGAACATAAAATGGAAGAAGAAAGTTTGGGAGAAGCTCTTGTTGCTGTTCTGGTGAACTTTGATATTGATGATATGGAGAGCTACGTGGAAACTGTAAATGCGTTTGAGGGTCTAGGTTCATACACTTACCACTCCACCAGCTAAGCCTTCTATTGTTGAGCCACTAAAGCTTGAGCTTAAGCAGCTCCCATCACACTTGAGGTATGAGTTCCTTGGTCTGAATAAGACATTGCCAGTGATTGTTTCAGCATTACTGATTGAGGAACAAATTAAGCGATTATTGGAGATTTTTCACGAGTATAGATATGTTATTGGTTAGACTGTAGCAGACATTCGGGGTATTCCTTCTAGTATATATGAGCATAAAATTTAGCTAGAGGAGGACAACAAGCCGAGTGTTGAACATTAGCGGAGATTGAATCAAAACATGCAAGAGGTTGTGAAAAAGGAGATCATAAAGTGGTTGGACGCTGGGGTAGTGTATCCGATTGCAGACGCACAAGTGGGTGAGTCCAGTTCAATGTGTTCCAGAGATAGGAGGTATCACTGTGGTGCCTAATGCAAAGAATGAGGTGATTCCCACTCGTACAATCACTGGATTACGTGTTTGTATGGATTATAGGAAGCTAAACTCAGCCATTTGTAATGACCATTTTCCCATGCCATTCATTGATCAGATGCTTGACAGGCTGGCTGGGCAGTCTTACTATTACTTCTTAGATGGATAATCTGGCTATAATCAGATCAACATTGCCTTAGAAGATTAAGAGAAGATGACATTCACTTGTCCTTATGGGATTTTTGCATTCAGCTGAATGCCCTTTGGGTTGTGTAATGCACCAGCAACTTTTCAGAGGTGCATGATGTCGATCTTTTCTGACATGGTAGAAGACTTCTTGGAGGTATTTATGGATGATTTTTCTGTTGTGGATGATTCGTTTGATAATTGTCTTGACCATCTAGGTCAAGTGCTGAAAAGATGTGAAGAGACAAATCTTGTGTTAAATTGGGAGAAGTACCATTTTATGGTGAAGGAAGGGATTTTCCTTGGTCACAAAATCTCTGAAAAGGGGATTGAAGCCGATCAAGTGAAGATAGATGTGGTTGCCAAGCTTCCTCCACCTATCTCAGTCAAAGGAGTTCGGAGTTTCTTGGGACATGCTGGGTTTTACAGGCGGTTCATCAAAGATTTCTCCATGATTGCTAACCTGATGTGCAAGCTTCTTAAAAAAAGAGGCTAAGTTTTTCTTTAATGACAAGTGTTGAAAGGCGTTTAATGAATTGAAAGAGCGTCTCACTTCTTCTCCTGCTATTGTTACTCCTGATTGGTCCCTGCCTTTTGAGTTGATGTGTGATGCGAGTGGTTTTGCGCTTGGTGTTGTTCTTGGCTAGAGGAACAATAATATTATGCATGCAATTTACTATGCTACTAGGAATCTTAATGTAGCGCAGATGAATTACGCGATGACTGAGCAAGAGCTGCTTGCTATAGTGTATGCTTTTGAGAAGTTTAGGTCCTACTTGTTGGGGTCTAAGGTTGTGGTGTACACTAATCATGCTGTGTTGAGGTATCTTGTGGCAAAGAAAGAAGCTAAGCCGTGACTGATTCATTGGGTCCTTTTGTTGCAAGAGTTCGATTTTCAAGTGTAAGATCGAAAAAGGTCCAAAAATCAGGTTGCTGACCATCTCTCTAGGCTTGAGGAAACTAGGGTACCAGCAGAGGAACTTGATATTGATGATACTTTTCTAGATGAGCGAGTTTTGGCAATGTCTATGGAAGTAGCACCTTGGTATGTGGATTTGGCTAATTACTTAGTGACCGGTATCATTCCTGATGAGATCAAATCTTACTAGAAAAATAAGTTTTTGCGCGATTCTCGTTAGTACTATTGGGATGAGCCATACTTATTCAGAACATGTGCTGATCATATTATTCGACATTTTGTTCCCGAGAGTGAGATGTTGGAGATTCTGAAGGCGTGCCACGACTCTCTAGTTAGGGGCCATCATAGTGGTACGAGGACTGCTGTAAAGGTTCTCGAATGTGGTTACGATTGGCCTACTCTCTTTTATGATGCTAATTTTATGGTGTGGTCTTGTGATCAATGCCAATGTCAAGGGAGTATTGTTAGGAGGCAAGAGATGCCTATGAACTTTGTGATGGAAGTTAAGGTGTTCGATGTTTAGGGGATTGGTTTTGTGGGGCCCTTTGTGAGCTCTTGTGGCATGAAATACATCTTGGTGGCTGTTGATTATGTTTCTAAATGGGTAAAAGCGGTGGCTTTACTGAATAACGAAGCCAAAAGTGTCATGGGATTCTTGAAAAAGAACATATTTACTGGTTTTGGTACCCTAAGGGCGATAATCAGTGATGGTGGTTCTCACTTTTGCAATAAAGCCTTTGCGGGATTGATGGAGAAGTATGGAGTCAAGCATAGGGTGCCAACCCCTTATCATGCTCAGACAAGTGGGCAAGTTAAAGTCTATAATCGAAAGATGGAGAGTACTTTGGCTAAAACAGTGAATGCAAACAGAGCTGATTGGGCCGGCAAGCTCGATGATGCTCTATGGGCTTACCGGACTGCTTTCAACCGATTGGGACTTCGTCTTTCAAGATAGTTTTTGGTAAAGCATGTCACCTCCCAGTTGAACTTAAACATAAGGCCGCGTGGGCCTTGAAGAAATTGAACATGAATTGAGAAGAAGCGACTAAACTTAGGTTGTTTTAACCCAACGAGATGGATGAATTCCCATACCAGGCCTACGAAAGTGCATCACTGTATAAAGAGATGATGAAACATAACCATGATAAAAAGATCCTCAAGAGATATTTTCAAAAAAGTGATCAGGTGCTGCTATATAA